>NW_021635491.1:0-43798 GCF_004799145.2 Neltuma alba
TTTGATCGGTCTCTCCCTCTCATTTTCCTCTTGTCCGTGAAGTAGCCGTGAGCTATTTCAACTTGTTTTGGTCTCTCCCCCTGGTTTCAGCTCTTCAAGGCTGTAGCCGACTCCCTCCATTGCGTCGCGCATTCTGCAGTAGCCGTGGTGTAGCAGCTCGCCGTTGAAGCCGTGATGAAGTCACACGCACAGCAACTCACCGTCGTCGTCCTCTCTGTACGCCGTTTGATTCGAAGGCCACCCAGAACGGTGAAGGTAAGTTCATTCAACCGTTGCATTTTAGGTGTGTATGGTGGGTTTGAGTAGGTTGAGGAGTTTGATTGTTTTGAGGTTGCTGTTTAAATTTTGCGAGAATTGTTTTTATGTGAAAGAGAGCCTTTTCTTGTCGTTCGCTTAGAGGTTCTCGCTCAAAATTTATCCAAGCTATGCAGTAGTGCAAACTCGGGTCGTTCTCTTTTGGGAGCCTAAATTAGATGTCTAAGTTAGATTAATGCTATGCAGAGTAATGAAAAAGGGGTTTTTGGTGTTTTTATCCATTAATGAAATGCTAAAACTAAATGCAATTAATTCAAATCTAAGTGACTATGTTTTTGGATTTTTCTAGATAGTAGTAATGAAGTGAAATTAATGATATGTAATCTCTTGAATATAGCTTTGAAGCAATCATAGTTCAAAATAAGTATGGGAGTAGAAATCACCAAGTTTTCTAAATGAAACACCTTAAAGAACTCTTTAAGTCTAGGATCTTAATCAATGGTACCCATTTCATAAGATCCTATTAAGCTCACTTAGTGTGTGTATTAAGATTAATTAATGCACTTGGTTAAATGCAAGCCCAGATTAACTCAACAATCACACATTACCATGCAAGACAGAGAGTATCAAAAGAGTTGCATAAAAACATACATGTAACCACATGTATTGAAGCTCAAATTCAACACTAATAATCCAATACACAAGACAATCATCCAGAATTGATTACAACCATAATCAAAATAGTTCAGCCCAAATTTACAAATCCTAAGACCTAGAAATTCATAAACAAAGAACTAGAACTTATAGATGAAGCTAACTCCCCTTTGAAGCTTTGTGAACTCATGCTTCTTCCACCATATTCAAGAGTTGAGAAGCTTAGCTAGTCATAACTCTTGAATCAACTCCAACCAGATATTGTTCTTCAGCCATGGTAGCAGCAGATGGAAGAAATGGAAATGGGATTAGGGTTTCTGAGGTGGAAATGAGAGAAGAGGATGAAAGATACGTAGGTGGTGGCTGAATGATGGTCATCCCCTGTCATCATACCCAAAATAGGGTTTCTAACCCGAAACTTACGTGCATGGGTCGGTTTATGGGGATGGGTAGGTCAAAATTTCCCGAAATGGTCGGGTCTGAGAATTGCTGCTTCGAGAGGTTCGCCGCGGCGAAGAATATGTTCGCCGCGGCGAAACATGGCAGAGACCTGTCTTCACGGAAGGGTTTTCGCCGCGGCGAAGTGAGATGTTGGCCGCGGCGAACTTAGGCAGAGGATCTTCTCTTGCTTCTTTTGCCTTGGTTTCTTCAATTCTGGCCCCAAATCTTTAGTGTCCTACAATAAAAAGTAACAAATTGAAGTATCAATTGTCCTAGAAGTTAATTGAATCCAATTAACAACCAATTATGACAATTTAATCCTCAAAATGACACTAACTTAAAGTAAGAACCATAAATCTCAGTTAAGCACAATTTTCATTAAAAAGGACCAGAAAGTATGACAAAATCATGGATAATGATATGAAAAGAAACTAATATTTTGAGCTCAATCAAATTCCCCCACACTTAGACCTTTGTACTCCTGAACAAAGCGCGAGAATAATTCAAAGTGACACTAGAACAAAGAGAAATACTACCATGCTTAAAGATGAAAGTAGAAGATTAGTAAGAAATTCTCACGGAGTTGACATCAGTAAACAAGGACATGCTAAGAAAATGAGCACAAAGGAAAATTAACTTAAAAGATTGATTAAGAAAGATCCATCTCACGGATAAGTGTTTCACTCTTAACTCACTTGTCTTTAGGGTTATTTCACTCCAAGTCTACTCAATCCAATTTCTACCATAGGCTTGTAATAATTCTACCTCTCCACCATGGGAAACAACTTTGCAAATCAAGAGGACTTTTAAGGGTCAAAATTTTGAATGGAGGTCAGTCGGAATGAATGAAATGAGAATGAACATGAAATGAAAATGAGTACGAACATACAAATTATTAAGACAAAATTAGTCTAAATAAAAACTGGAAGAGAAGTTACTTATTTTTAATATTTATATCTCTCTTTTTTTTTTTTTTTTTTTCGGCTGAGCAACTTCTCTCTTTTCTCTCTCTTCTTCTTCTTCTTCTTTTTTTTTTTTTTTTTATGTTGCATGCATGTACTCAAGATGAAGGCTCAAAAGGGTTTGCAAAGGTAAAATGATTGGGTTTGTGTTTGGGAAATGTGGGTATGAAATCGAATGCCTCTATCATTTTTACAAAAATTGATTCGCTAAGCTTCGATTAAGAATGAAAACAAGTTCTAGAGAAATATGAAATAAGCAGATTCACTCAATTCAATAACTTAAGGTCCAAAAATCCTTCCAACAAGGCTTAAATCTCAATTAGTCAATCTCAAAAGTTAACAACCACATAGTCATAATTTCAAAGCACATCATCATTTACTATCTGTCAAAAACATGAGAATAACTAGCCTAAGTTCATCCCTCATTTAAAAGCATGGAAAATTTTCTAAAAGCACTAGTACAATTTGAACTTTTCTACTAATTTAAAAAAAAATGTGCAGGAGTATGAAGATTCTAAGCTGGAAAAAATTTTTGAAGACCAGCTGAGATTGCAAGGAATTTATTAAATTTTTTTTTTTTTTTTAGGGTTCGCCGCGGCGAAACAAGGGGGTCGCCGCGGCGAAACATGCCCGAATGGCTTATTAGTCGTGAAAGAGGAGGCTTCGCCGCGGCGAAACAAGAAGTTGGCCGCGGCGAAACATGGCAGAAAGCGAAAATTCCTGTGCAATTTCAACTCTTCAGCAACTAAACTCAAAATATTCACAATTAAACCAATCTATCAGTTCAAAAACACCTCAAAATCATCTAAATGTATGGATGCACGAGAAGCATTTGCTAAAATCCACAATATAGACCTCCCCCACACTTAAACACAACATTGTCCTCAATTTGTGAACAAGGGACAGCAAATAATGCAAGGAGGATCAGAAGTGAAAATAGAACAAAGATTAAAGCAAACTAATCAGAAATCATCCAAGTGAACAAGCGTAAAAACCAATGAGGCACCATAAAGTGTAAGAAACAATCCAGCCTCAAAACAACACATGAAACAAAAGAGCAAACGAAAACAACAGAAAACCACAAAAACAGAAACTAAGACTGAAGCTCAGGGTCAGCTGCTCCAGATCCTGACGGTCCTGCACCCGATGTGCCTGCTCCGTCCATACCCATATGGTGCTGTGGCTCCTCCTCCTCAGCCGGTAAAGCGAAGTTCAAACGATCCGCAAGCAAAGCATCAAAACGGCGGCGGTAGCGACGTTCTCGCTCATAGAGGGCATCACGGTCCTTCTGCCGCTTTATCTCTCGAATGAGTGTAACGCGAATCTGATGAACTTCCTCAGATAGCTCGTCAATATCATCGGCAAGCGTGTCTAAGGTGACGGGCTGGGGGGGTTCGGGAACATCAGGGCCTTCCTCGGCTGGATCAGTGGCGGCCTGGCCTGCACTAACATCGTATACGGGGTGGACAGGTGGGTGGGGTGCAATGGTGGGCAGTTTAAGGCGCTCAAACCGGAATAGAGGGGCAGGCTCAAAGTAGCTGTCATCATCAAATGTAGGAACTCCGCACTTGCGGAAAAGGTCAGAAACAAGATGGGGAAAGACAATGCTATTGGTGATTTTTTTGGTATTGACGGAAGAATGGAGGGCGGATTGAATGATTTCAGCTACATCAAAGGATTTGCCGGTCATGAGGAGAAAAACAATAAGAGCTTGGTGTTTGGGGAGGTTCTGGAGGTGGGAAGTAGGTAGGATGTTATTGCAGACTAAGTGTAGCCATGGCTTTGCCTCAGGCCGAAAATCAGAACGTTTTAAGTACAGTTCAGCAGTGCGGGGACGATGCCAAGTGGCACCATCCCGGCATAGGGTCTGGACAATCTCATCATAAGGATAATTATCGCGATAATGAGAGTACTGAGAATTACGGACTACAGGAAGCCGGTAGTGGTCTCTTATATTATAAATAGTGAAAGTGTAGTTCACCTGCTTGCCCCGGAAGGGAATGGATAGCATGCCATTAAGGCGGGCGTACGTATAGAAGTGGCGGACAAAGACATCATTACCATTGGCTCGTGGGCGAGCCAATTCAAGCATTTGGGATTCTTGGAGTCTTTGGACAAAGGGATGGTCGGATGGTTCAAGGGGAAAGGCTCTCTCCCTAAGGAGGGGGCGCTTGTCCACTACCCTATAGATGGAATCATAGGTTATGGGTCCCTCAGAGTCAGACTCAGACTCAGACACGGGTAAAGGTTCAGGGTTTGGGTTTTTGGTGCGAGGCATATCCTGAAGCAACAAACAGAAAGAACACCAATCACAACAAAAAGACCTACAACCTAAACAACACAGAAATGAACAAAATTAAAACCTAACAGTGGCAAATGGTTAGTTAATGATTCATAGGTTTTCAGAGGACTAAAAATTTTCAAAATTAAGCAAATACAGTAATTAAAAAGACAATGCACTATGAATCATTAGGTAACCTACAGGCCACGCAACTACACTAACCACAAACTAATCCAATAGCAAAAACCATAACAAATAACCTAATAAACCACTAAACTAAACTAAACTAAAGAAAAGAACAAGGGAGGAGAAAGAACATACCAAGAAAGGGAGAAGGAACACGGAAGGCTGCCAAAGCGAAATACACACAAACGAAACAGGGGAGGCCGAAGAGCACACAACGAAATGCCAGACGAAACAGAGAAGGCGGCGAACAAGACAGAGCGCACACACACGAACACACGAGCTAAGCGGCGCTGAAGCTGAAGACGCCGAACGGGAGAGAAGCAGGAGCTGCGCGAAGAGGAGGGAGAAGGCGGCACTGAAATAAACCACACACACACGCGAGGCGCGGAGAAGCTGAACACGGAACAAGACGCGGCGGAAGGAAATAGAATGAGAGCAGGGCACGCCGGCGGTTTTGAAGAAGAAGACGAGCAGGGGGAAGGGAGAGGAATATGAGGGTGCCGACGGTTTGAGAGAGTGGGGGGGCGACGGTTTTGAAATTAGAGGGGAATGAATAGGGGTTTAATTGAATGGGGATGGGAAAAGACGAAAAAGGGTTCAGGGAAGGGGGCTGGGCGACTCAGAAGGGGGCAGAAAAGGAAAAACACGCGGAAAATCAGCAAAAACGAAACGCCAGAACGCAGAAACGGCACGTTCGCCGCGGCGAAATGTTCGCCGCGAGAAGAAACACAACGGAAGAAAGACGTTTCGCCGCGGCCAAACATAAGTTCGCCGCGGCGAAACAGTCCCGAGAGGAAACACACAGAGACGGACGATTTTCGCCGCGGCGAAACACCACAGAACGCACAGAGTAAAAAAAAAAACAAAACACTTAAACCCAGATAAACACAACAACCAACAACAGACAAGGCTGGATATTTCAAAAACTTTAGAAAATGCCTCAAAAGAGATCAAGAGGTGTTCAACAAATCCATGAATAGGCAGTATACCACAGATAAAATTCCTCAATCAAATTGAATCATATAATTCACTTAAAAACACCAATTCATCAGGCATGAAACAAGATAGGAGAGAGATCAAAAACTATCAGGGGAGTCTTATTGAAATTAGCTATAACTACTCTACTTTCCTACTGAAGGGAGTTTCTCCCCCACACTCATTCAACATACAACACATGCAACATAACAAGATTAACAATTAAGCAAAAGCATGTAAATGAGTGAAGGAAAGAAACTACCAGGGAGCTAAGGGGGTTTCTGGTTCTCATGGTAGAGCTTCAACTGATGGCCATTAACTTTAAGGTTTGCTCCAGTTTTCTCATCGAGAAGCTCCACCATTCCAAAATTATGCACCTTTGTGACTGTGTAAGGCCCATCCCAACGGGTGTTGAACTTTCCTTGCTTAAATTTGAATCTGGCCTTAAACATCAGCACTTTGTCTCCCACCTTGAAGTTCTTCCGTAGGAGACCCTTATCATGCACCAATTTTGTCTTCTCCTTGTAAAGTCTAGCGCTCTCATAAGCCTCCAATCTCAGTTCCTCAAGTTCTTGCAGCTGCAACTTCCTCTCCACCCCAGAAGATTGCAAATCCATGTTGCATTGTTTGACTGCCCAATATGCCTTATGCTCCAACTCTACTGGTAGATGGCATGCTTTGCCAAAGACTAAACGATAAGGAGACATTCCAATTGGCGACTTATAGGCAGTTCTGTAGGCCCACAATGCTTCCTCTAATCTTAGGCTCCAATCTTTCTTGGATGGTTTGACTATCTTCTCCAGCACTTGTTTCACTTCTCGATTGGACACTTCAGCTTGGCCATTGGTTTGGGGGTGATATGCAGTGGAGACTTTGTGGGTGACACCAAATTTAGAAAACAAGTTATCTACCACTTTATTACAAAAATGGGTACCTCTATCACTAACCACAGCCCTTGGAATCCCAAACCTACAGAAAATGTTGGACTTAAGAAACTTAGAAACCGCTTGGGCATCATCTTTTCTAGTAGGTACAGCCTCTATCCATTTGGAAACATAATCAACAGCCAGAAGAATGTATATAAAACCAAAGGACGAAGGAAAGGGACCCATGAAATCAATCCCCCAAACATCAAAAATTTCGCAAAACAGTAAAGGTTGTTGAGGCATTTCATGTCTTTTACCTAACCCCCCAAAACGTTGACATTTGTCACAGGACCGACAAAAATCATAAGAATCTTTAAAAAGGGTTGGCCAGTAAAAACCAGAATCTAGAATTTTCCTAGATGTTCTCCTTGCACTGAAATGACCACCACAAACCATTGAATGGCAAGCTGTAATGACAGACTCAAACTCTTCACTAGGCACACACTTTCTGATAACTTGGTCACTACATATCCGCCATAAGTGAGGGGCATCCCAGATGTAGTGCCTCGATTCGCTTTGAAGTTTTTGTGCCTGAAATTTAGACATGAAAGGGGGGTGAGTCCGGTTATAAGATAATTAACAATATGCGCATACCAAGGCTCTTTAACAGCTAGAGCACATAATACTGAATCAGGAAAGGAATCACAGGTGAGTTCAGAAGAGTCTACTCCCCGTGTATCATCAGGTAGCCTACTTAAGTGATCGGCTACATGGTTCTCAGCCCCGGCTCTATCCTTGATTTCAATGTCAAATTCCTGAAGAAGTAATGTCCACCTAATCAATCGTGGCTTCGATTGTGGTTTCTTAAGAAGATAGCGAACAGCTGCATGATCAGTAAAAACAGTCACATGAGAATTTAACAAGTAAGGTCTAAACTTCTCTAAAGCGAAAACAACTGCAAATAGCTCTTTTTCTGTTGTGGTATAGTTGACTTGAGCTGCATCCAGTGTTTTCGAAGCATAGGCAATGACTCTTGAGAGCTTCTCCTCCCTCTGGCCTAACATAGCTCCTACAGCAAAATTAGAAGCGTCACATGAAATTTCAAAGGGCATGGTCCAGTTGGGTGCAACAAGAATAGGAGGAGAAATGAGTTTAGATTTCAAATCACCAAAGGCAACTTTACAAGAATCATCGAAATCAAATTTCACATCTTTTTGTAAAAGCTTTGAGAGAGGTAAAGCAATCTTGCTGAAATCTTTTATAAACCGCCTATAGAATCCCGCATGACCCAAAAATGATCTAATATCTTTAACACAGGCAGGATAAGGCAAAGAAGATATAACCTCAATCTTAGCTTTATCAACTTCAATTCCCTTTTTAGAAATCAAATGTCCTAGAACTATCCCCTCATTGACCATAAAATGGCACTTTTCAAAGTTCAAAATCAAATTCTTTTCAATGCATCTTTTCAAAACCTTTTCAAGACTAGCAAGACAATCATCAAAAGAACCACCATAAACAGTAAAATCATCCATAAAGACTTCCATACATTCCTCTAAAAATTCACAGAATATAGCCATCATACAACGTTGGAAAGTCCCTGGAGCATTACATAACCCAAAAGGCATCCTACGATAGGCGAAGGTACCAAAAGGGCATGTAAAAGTGGTTTTATCTTGGTCCTCCGGTGCAATAGGTACTTGAAAGTACCCAGAGAAACCATCTAGAAAACAGTAATGAGATTTGCCTGCAAGTCTCTCAAGCATCTGGTCTATGAAAGGAAGAGGGAAATGATCTTTCCGTGTGGCATCATTGAGTTTTCTATAATCTATGCACACACGCCAGGAATTCTGCACTCTTGTAGGAATAAGCTCATCCCTATCATTTCTAATAACAGTAACCCCACTCTTTTTTGGCACTACATGTATTGGACTAACCCACTCACTATCAGATATGGGATAGATGATCCCAGCACTTAGAAGTTTGGTAATTTCCTTTTTAACCACATCAAGAATCAGGGGGTTTAGTCTTCTCTGGGGTTGTCTCACTGATTTTGAACCTTCACTAAGCAAGATTCTATGTGTGCAAATGGCTGGACTAATTCCAGGAATGTCCGCTAAAGTCCACCCAATAGCCCTCTTATGCTCTCTCAAAACAGTAAGGAGTCTTTCTTCCTCAACCTTAGATAGGGAGTTAGCTATAATGACCGGTAATCGCTCATCAGACTCTAGAAAAGCATATTTCACAGTAGGGGGCAGGGGTTTCAACTCAAGAGTAGGTGGTTGCACAATAGATGGAATCAAATTATGAAGTTCAAGAGAGAAAAGATTACTCCCCTTTCCTTCAATCAGTGAAAATTCCTCAACCTTGCAGATAGCTTCCTCTCCAAGCGTTGAACCAACTTGTAGTTGATCTACAGCAACTGCCTTAGAGGGAATCTCTTCCATGACTTCGTCCTCCATATCTGAAATAGCAACAGAAAACCTTTCCCCAAGGGAATTATCGCTGACAATAGAGGGATCAAAGTCTAAATTGGGGTCAAGGGAGGAAATAGAGAATGCATGTGGGAGGGAGAGCATACAATTAAACACAGTGCAATCAAGGCATGTATCTTTATCACCACATGAGCAAGAAGAAGGTGTAGAGTAAAGGGATGAAAAAGAAGAAATAGTGTCATCCTCATCATCAGAAATAACTGAATAAAGTTCAGAACTAGAGGAATCATCTAGCAATTCAAACTCAGAACAGCCATCATCAACAGCAACATCAATCATATTTACACCCAAGAGAGAATAGTCTTCATAAGGATGCCTCATTGCTTCATACATGTTAAAACAAACCTTATGATCTCCTACTTCCATAGTGATGGTACCTTCTTTCATGCTAATCATAGTGTTAGCAGTCCTCAAGAAGGGTCTACCAAGAATCAGTGTGGTGTCATGGACAAGCTCAGAGGACATATCAAGTACATAAAAATCAGCAGGAAAGACCAAATCCTTAACTTGAACCAAAATATCCTCTATGATGCCTTCCGGATACCTAATACTTCTATCAGCCAACTGGAGTACTACAGTGGTAGACTTAAGCGTCTTGACTCCTAGTGAAGTGTATACAGACTTAGGCATCACATTAATAGCTGCTCCTAGATCTAGTAAGGCTCCCCTTATAGAAACTTTTCCTATTGTGCAAGGGATGGTGAAGGATCCAGGGTCCTGGCATTTCACAGGGATTTGAGGCTTAAACAGGGCAGACACATTGGAGCTCACTTGGACTCTTTCATTTGGTCTAAACTTTCTCTTATGGGTACATAGGTCTTTAAGGTATTTAGCATAAGCAGGCACTCTCTTAACAAGATCAAGCAAAGGAATATTAACTTCCACTCTACTGAACAAATCAATAACATCTTTTTCAAATTTAGTTTCAGTCTTTCTTTTGCTTATCAAGTATGAATTAGGAAAAGGAAGGTCTTTGAGATTTACCTCTTTATCATTCAGCTTACCCTCTCCATGCTTAGATGACCCATCATGCTCCTTTGATGCTGCTTCCTCATAATTATCTCAGATTTTGCTCCTTTGCTACTTAGAAGAGTTGACTTCTTTTCATCTAGCAATTCTCTCTCTTTTGCACTCTCAGAATTCTTAACTCTTGAATGTTTAGGAAGAGGCTTATCACACTCAATCTCCTCATCAACTGATTCCTCTTCCTCTTCACTGAATCTTACTTGCTTCCCACTTCGTAGCGTGATTGCATTCAAACCCTTTGGGTTTATGACGGTATTGGAAGGAATGGTGCCACTGCTTCTAGCTTGTTGCTCACTCATGTTATTGGATAACTGAGTTACATAGGAGTTCATGTTCTCAGATTTAGTCTCCCATTGCTCCATTCTCTTTTCCAAAGCACTAAATCTAGCATCATTCTTGGATGAATCTTGTTGAATTAGTAAAGCTAAGGAGTTGAACTGAGTAGCGTTGGCAGCCCTTTCTTCCTTCATTAAAGCCATCATATTCTGTAGAAGTTGATTCGTTTCATCCTTAGGTGGGACCGCAAGGGCTTGAGACTGGTTTTGGAACTGGTTTGAAGATGGACCAGCTCCTCCACTCTTCTGAAATCTATTTGGAGGTCTACTATCATCATTCCTCCAGCCCAATCGAGGGTTTGATTTCCATCCCTCATTGTAAGTGTTGGAGTAGGGGTCCCATTTTTGATTTGGGCGGCCTTGGAAGACTGCAGACACTTCCTCATAACGGCCCGGACAAACGCTAGATATATGCATGACTGATCCACATGTGTCACAACTAGGCGCTGTAATGTCCATAGGAGTGGATGGGCGATGCACACTCATATTCTTCAATTCAGCAGTAATCAAAGACAATTGAGATGTCACTTGGCTTCCCAAAGAATCTACCTTTGATTCCAAAGCGTCCATTCTTCTGTTGTGCACCGAAGCAGCTCCCATCTCATGTACTCCTTTTGTATCTCTCACCCCATGTTGTTGATGATTCAGGGCCATCTTCTTTATCAAATCCCAAGCTTCTGCAGCAGTAGAGTCTATTAAAGATCCTCCCGATGCAGCATCCAACATACCCTTCTCTTGGTTCTTCAACCCATCATAGAAGTACTGCACCAGTTGCTCATCCGGAATTTGATGATGTGGGCATCTTGAAAGTAGGTCCTGAAATCTATTCCAGTAATCATAGAGGGATTCATCGTAGTCTTGCTTGGCAGAATAAATCTCCTTCCTCATTGATGAAGTCCGAGAAGCCGGAAAGTATTTCTCCAAAAATGCCTTCCTTAAGTTCCCCCAGCTATGGTATGCATCAGCTACATGTCTTGGAAGGCTCATGTACCACTCCCTAGCCTTGCCTTCCAAGGATAGATGAAAAACCTTCCATAGCACTTGGTCCAACGATGCTCCCACAGGCTTCATACTCTGACAAATCATGGAAAGAGATTGCAAATGGAGGTATGGGTCTTCTCCTGTCAAGCCATGAAATTTAGGAAGAGAGTTAATCAATAAACCCTTAATCTCAAAATTAACTTCAAAATTTGGACATGCAGCAGTAAATGGGTCAAAGTTAACATCAGATGTGGTGGCTTCCCTAATTGTTCTTCTTCTAGGGTTCCCATTATTTTCTCCCACTCTCTCTTGCTTACCATTTCCTCCATTGCCTCCATTCCTTACTTGGTTGGCATTGGGGTTAGGATGAGGTTGGTTTTGTGGTAAATCAGCCATTATCTCTTGGTCAGTAGGTTCACTCTCACTACTGGATAGGCTAGATTCCACTGAAATATTCTCTTGCTCGATCACCAACTCACTTGTCCCTCCGACTCTTTTCTCTCTTCTTATCTCTGTGAGTCTTCTCTCAATCTCAGGGTTATAGGGCACAAGCTTGGTTTTTCGTGGCATGCAAAATAAGTATCACAAGAGAAAAAGTAACAAAATCGACTTGCAGCACACAAAGTCAAATAAAAGTATGCAATGTGATGGATGCAAGTGTAAGGTGTGAGTATGAAAGTATATGGATGAGTATTAGTATGTATGGATGAGTATGAGTATGTATGGGTGGGGTATGAGTAAGTATGCACAGATAAAGAAGCTGAATGCAAGTGTTAAAAACTTTCAGAGAAGTTGGCCGCGGCGAAATCAGGGGTTGGCCGCGGCGAAAGATGGCAGAGAAGACCAGATGTCTGATTGCCGGGAGTTGGCCGCGGCGAAAACAGGGGTTGGCCGCGGCGAAAGTATCCCGAGAGAAATTCCTTCGGTTTTTCAAAGAGTTGGCCGCGGCGAAATAACAGGTTGGCCGCGGCGAAAGTATCCCGAGGGAATTTCTTCAGTAATTCGAAAAGTTGGCCGCGGCGAAAGGTAATGTTGGCCGCGGCGAAAGTGGGCAGTATGCTTATCAGACACTGGACTTCACTGATGCAACGTGAGAAATGCTGAAAATCAAGAAAATCAGTATATTTGTTTGTATTTCCAAAAATTTTGATGCTATGCAAGATGAAAACCTATACTATGAACAAATATGCAACTAAACTACTCTAAATGCTACCCATAAAGATCAAAAACCTCAAAAGTCAATCAAATAGCACAAGCTAACCTAGAGAACCAATTTCTTGGCTCCCCGGCAACGGCGCCACTTGAAAGAGAGCCTTTTCTTGTCGTTCGCTTAGAGGTTCTCGCTCAAAATTTATCCAAGCTATGCAGTAGTGCAAACTCGGGTCGTTCTCTTTTGGGAGCCTAAATTAGATGTCTAAGTTAGATTAATGCTATGCAGAGTAATGAAAAAGGGGTTTTTGGTGTTTTTATCCATTAATGAAATGCTAAAACTAAATGCAATTAATTCAAATCTAAGTGACTATGTTTTTGGATTTTTCTAGATAGTAGTAATGAAGTGAAATTAATGATATGTAATCTCTTGAATATAGCTTTGAAGCAATCATAGTTCAAAATAAGTATGGGAGTAGAAATCACCAAGTTTTCTAAATGAAACACCTTAAAGAACTCTTTAAGTCTAGGATCTTAATCAATGGTACCCATTTCATAAGATCCTATTAAGCTCACTTAGTGTGTGTATTAAGATTAATTAATGCACTTGGTTAAATGCAAGCCCAGATTAACTCAACAATCACACATTACCATGCAAGACAGAGAGTATCAAAAGAGTTGCATAAAAACATACATGTAACCACATGTATTGAAGCTCAAATTCAACACTAATAATCCAATACACAAGACAATCATCCAGAATTGATTACAACCATAATCAAAATAGTTCAGCCCAAATTTACAAATCCTAAGACCTAGAAATTCATAAACAAAGAACTAGAACTTATAGATGAAGCTAACTCCCCTTTGAAGCTTTGTGAACTCATGCTTCTTCTACCATATTCAAGAGTTGAGAAGCTTAGCTAGTCATAACTCTTGAATCAACTCCAACCAGATATTGTTCTTCAGCCATGGTAGCAGCAGATGGGAGAAATGGAAATGGGATTAGGGTTTCTCAGGTGGAAATGAGAGAAGAGGATGAAAGATACGTAGGTGGTGGCTGAATGATGGTCATCCCCTGTCATCATACCCAAAATAGGGTTTCTAACCCGAAACTTACGTGCATGGGTCGGTTTATGGGGATGGGTAGGTCAAAATTTCCCGAAATGGTCGGGTTTGAGAATTGCTGCTTCGAGAGGTTCGCCGCGGCGAAGAATATGTTCGCCGCGGCGAAACATGGCAGAGACCTGTCTTCACGGAAGGGTTTTCGCCGCGGCGAAGTGAGATGTTGGCCGCGGCGAACTTAGGCAGAGGATCTTCTCTTGCTTCTTTTACCTTGGTTTCTTCAATTCTGGCCCCAAATCTTTAGTGTCCTACAATAAAAAGTAACAAATTGAAGTATCAATTGTCCTAGAAGTTAATTGAATCCAATTAACAACCAATTATGACAATTTAATCCTCAAAATGACACTAACTTAAAGTAAGAACCATAAATCTCAGTTAAGCACAATTTTCATTAAAAAGGACCAGAAAGTATGACAAAATCATGGATAATGATATGAAAAGAAACTAATATTTTGAGCTCAATCAGATAGTTTTAAATTTGTATATATTGATTGGGTAGAAATTTTAATGATTTCAAGCCTTGTTAATCTTGTTAGAAAAATAATGCATACAAGGTGTTTGTTAAAATGCCTAAGAGGGATTGCATTAGATAGTTTGCTATATGTCTTGAATTTAGATTAAGGATTGGGTATACATTAAATGATTAATGAAAAAATTGCATTTAGATAAGTTAAAATTTGTTTACATTGATTGGGTAATAGATTTGAAGTTTGAAATCATTTGCTTGGAATTGACATGATTTATGTTGTAATTGGAATGAATCGGATTCAATTGATATCATTAGTTTTGAATTTGGTTAATATTTATTGGGACTGTGCTGAATGGAATTAAATTGTTTATAATTCCTTAGGTAGTAACAGAATGGATAATAGTTGGATGAATGCTTTGAGAACAAGTGATGAATATGAGAACGGAGTAGAACGATTTATTGAATTTGCTAAACAGAATGCTCGTAGCAATAACGGAATGTATTTTTGTCCCTATGTCAAGTGTTTAAATGAGAGGCGACTAAGTATTGATGATATTAGAGATCACCTGCTTTGTGATGGTATAAATCTTCGATATACAAAATGGATATGGCATGGTGAAGTAGGAACAAGTTCAATACTTGAAGAAGAGGAAGATATGGATGATATAAATGATAGAATGAGCGATATGATTCGTGATGTAGGGGTAGAGTTCTTTGTGCAATCACATGCAAATGATAACTTGAAGAGTGATGCAGAGATGCCTTTGTACCCTGGGTGTTCTAAGTATACACGATTGACAGCTGTATTGAAATTGTTCAGTTTAAAAGCAAATAATGGGTGGACTGACAAAAGTTTCACAGAGTTGCTTCAATTGATTAGTGATATGCTTCCAATTGATAATGTTCTTCCAAATCGTGTGTATGAAGCAAAGAAAATCTTGTCTCGGATGGGTATGGGCTATGAAAAGATACACGCTTGTCCTAATGACTGTGTATTATATAGAAAAGAGTATGCTGGTCTATGTGAGTGCCCAAAATGTAAAACTTCACGATTCAAGGTGAAAAAGAACATGGACTGTGCTGGTAACTATGATGGTGACGAGACAAGTAAAGGGCAACCTTTGAAGGTGTTATGGTATCTTCCGATAATACCACGATTTAAGTGCTTATTTGCTAATGCAATAGAGGCGAAGAAGTTAAGATGGCATTTTGATGAGAGAATATCAGATGGAAGATATCTTCGGCACCTTGCTGATTCTCCTCAATGGCAGAAAATAGATGAAATGTTTCCGAAATTTGGTCTTGAACCAAGAAATCTTCGCCTTGGGCTTTGTACAGATGGAATCAACCCTTACAGTACTCTTAATAGCACACATAGTGCATGGCCAGTACTGTTGGTGATTTACAACCTACCTCCCTGGTTATGTATGAAGTGCAAGTACATGATGCTTTCTATGATGATTTCAGGACCGAAACAACCAGGAAACAATATCGATATCTACTTGGCACCTTTAATTGAAGATTTGAAGATGTTATGGGAAGAAGGCGTGGATGTGTTTGATGCATACAAGCAGGAGTCCTTTAAGTTGCGTGCCATGATCTTTACAACGATAAATGACTTTCCTACATATGGAAATCTATCAGGATACAGTGTGAAGGGGCATAAAGCATGTCCTATATGTGAAGCAGACACATACTTCCACCAACTTAAGCACGGAAGGAAGACAGTTTACCTCGGTCACAGGAGGTTTCTTGATCGGTTCCACCCATACCGGAGATTGAAAAAGGTTTTTAATGGCTCACCAGAGCATGGCATAGCTCCGAAGGCATTAACTGGAAAGGAAGTTTACCAGCGAGTTGAAAGAATCAATGTCATTTTCGGTAAGACTCAAAAAGCTGCAAGTGAGAAAAACATATGGAAGAAGAGGTCTATTTTCTTTGATCTTCCATATTGGCGCAGTCTTGATGTAAGACACAGTATCGATGTGATGCATGTGGAAAAAAATGTGTGTGATAGTCTTATCGGTACTCTTTTGCACATACCCGGAAAAACTAAAGACGGAATTAATGCAAGACTTGATCTGGCTGAAATGGGCATTCGAGAGCGCTTACATCCACAATTGAGAGAGGGTGGTAAGCGGGCTTATATGGAACCTGCGGCCCACACATTGTCTAAAGTCGAAAAAACAAGCTTGTGTCGGTGTTTGCATGACATCAAGGTGCCCCAGGGGTATTCTTCTAATGTGAAAAGGCTTGTCTCAATGCACGATTTGAAGTTAGTGGGAATGAAGTCTCATGATTATCATGTACTGATGCAACAACTATTACCCGTAGCTATTCGAGGCACAATGAGAGATGATGTGAGGAGCACTATAACTAGATTATGTATCTTCTTCAATGCTATTTGTAGCAAAGTCATTGACATAGAGAAATTGGATGAATTGGAAAATGAGGGTTATGTTATCTTGTCTCAACTAGAAATGCACTTTCCCCCAGCATTTTTTGACATCATGGTGCATTTGATCATTCATTTAGTGAGAGAGATAAGGCTTTGCGGTCCTATTTTTCTAAGATAGATGTATCCATTTAAGAGGTACATGAAAGTCTTAAAAAATTATTCTAAAAATCCTTATCGACCTGAAGCATCAATTGTTGAAAGGTATGTAGCGGAAGAGGCTATGGAATTTTGCAAAACATATCTATCTATAGCAAAGACACCATCTCGGCATGAAAACGGTACAAGTAAAGGAATCAGGGGGTTGAAGGTAAAGAGTATGGGTCGTGAAGAAGTGTTACAAGCGCACTTATACATATTGAATAATATGGAAGAAGTGCAGTCATATTTAGATGATCACAAAAAAAGTTTAAAAGAGAAGTATCCAAAGAAAAGTGATATGCAGATAGCAAATGAGCATAACAAAACATTTATAACATGGTTCAGTGAAAAAGTTTTGAGAGAGGCCAATGTATCTGATACAATAAAATGGTTAGCTTGGGGTCTTTGTTTTGAAGTTATCACTTGGAGTGGATACGACATAAATGGATATTCCTTCTACACAAAAGCTCAAGATGACAAAAGTACTGTGCAGAATAGTGGGGTAATAGTGGTTGCTGAAGCGATGCATTTTTCGAGTTCGAAAGATAAAAACCCCAAATTGGCATCTATGGCTTATTATGGAGTTATTGAAGAGATATGGGAGGTAAACTACACCAATTTCAAGATTCCTGTCTTCAAATGTAAATGGGTCAACAACAACAGTATTGAAATAGATCAACAATTTGGATTTACATTAGTTGATCTTGGCAGGGTTGGTTATGCAGATGAGCCCTTCATTTTAGCAAGCCAGGCAAAACAAGTATTTTATGTTACTGATCCAGCAAATAAAAAATTGTCTATTGTCCTTCAAAGTAAAAAGCAGAAGGATAGTGATCCTACCATGAATCTTGATGAGACACCACCTTTTGCTTCAAATCCGCCTAGACCAAGTGAAGTAGAATTGGTAGATAATGATGAATATGCTGCAAGAGATGATCATTGTGAAGGGATATGGGACAATGCATAAAGTCAGATTAAGTAATGTAATTTTGCAACGTACCTTGTGTTATTTTCTTTCATTTATTTCATTGCAATGTACTTGATATTATTTATATATTAATACATTTCACTATAATTTACTTATTTATCTAATTTTGGTTTTTCAACAGGCACATGGAGGAGGATTTTGATGCCAATATGGAGGAGGATTATGACATCAATGCTGTTAATCAGCCGGAAGGAAGGAAGGTTAGAGGTAGTACAAGGCTACCAAAGTTAGCAGTACGTCATGGTCGTATTCAGAAGAAGCATGTGGATTTTGATGCCAATATGAATTCAATTGGTGAAGAGAAGGACAGATTCATTAGCTATATAGGCTCCGTTACCCGAAGCAAAGTTAATATTCTATGGCCTAATTGGAAGTCAATTTCTACGGAGACGAGGGATATGATTTGGGAATATATTTTGGTATGTCACTTTCTAATTTTATTTCATTTGTTTTATTGTAAATATGGTTATAACTAATGTCACACCTTACTTATATAATACCTTAGCATTCATTTAGAACCATTCCAGACCACTTTGGATGGTCTTAAGCTTAAAATTTTCAATTTGGACGTTAATTTTCGAAAAATTACTGTTCACTGTCCAGTTTTCAGATTACAGGTCCAACTTTGAAAAATCATAACTAATTCTAGAAATATCGTATAGAGGTGTTCCAATATTCTACGGAAAGCTCTTTCAATGCTCTTTAAGGGAAAAATATTCAACTGAACTCATCCTCACTGAAAACGTACAGTTTATTGGATTAAAATTACTATTCATTTGGTAAAATCTGGACTTTCCAGATTCTGCGCCTTAACTTCAAAAATTCATATCTCATTGTATACACACCCAAATGATGTGATTTACCACTCATTTTAAATCTTGGGATATGCATTATAATTGTACCAAATTCCGTAGCTTAACTCATTCATATGATAGGTCAAACTGAAGCTTGAAATTAACTGCTTCAGGACCTACGTTTTATCCCTTAATATCTCTTTATTTTAATTCTTTTTATTTCTTTGGCATACCTAACATGGCCTTAATCTTTCTCATTCATACTCATATACTTTCATTCATGCCATAAACATCCTAAGCATATACATTGAATTGATGGCATTCATAACATAACTTACAATATAGGAGAATTATACATTGAATAATAACATCAATCATTAGCATTAATAATTCTCCACTTCTTCTCCTTGCTTCTCATGCCCTTAGTGCCCATCATTGATTTGACCTAAATGGTTGGTTAGGGAGGGGGTGAGATTCGGGGGAATCTCAGTAGCAAACACTACCACATACATGCACAAGATGGATGCTAGTGTATGGTATGTAGTTTTTCATAAATTTAAGTTAACTAGTGACATGCCATCATGCTTTATGCTTGGTATAAAAATGCATGGCCATGGGAACATATTAAAAACAGCATTTCCAGCAACAATTATCATGTCACAACATCATTCAAACAACAAATACAAACCAACACATAAGCATACCATATCAAGCACATAAAGGGTAAGTTCACTACCTTGCACCTCAAGCTTTCCTCTTACTTTTCCTTTGACTCCCTTGACTTTCCAACCATGTGGGCATTCGGTCAACATCACTAAACATCCTCTTGGATGTTTCAAAGGTCCTAAACATAACCATAATGATGACACAATCCATTAGGACCATTAGATTACATAAAGTTCAAGACTATCTTTCTTGAACCTCAACCCCTTTCTCTTAGTCTTAGGGTTTTCTTTCTAAATTTTCTAATATAAATCTTATCATTTTACATCCTTATGATCTATTTCCTATCAATTAGGACCACTTTAGATGGCTTTAGATTCAAGAATATCAAATCTGGAAATTTTGGTTCGCGGGTACTGTTCACGCAGAATCTTCAGAATTTTTGCTCAACTTTGAAAATTCATAATTAAATCTAGAAAACTCCAAATTGAGTGCTTCCAAGTCTCACTGAAAGATAATTAAGTTAAATTTAAAATAAAAATAGTTTCAGGAACCAATTCTACTCATAACAATACCATAATTGTACGGAAATCGACAATCTCCCAAAAGTTCAACACTGTTTCCAGATTTCAAACCTTAATTTTGAAAAATCACCATAAATCGTACACATATCCAAATAAAGTGTTCTACCCATGTATTTAAAGCTCATAGAGTGTACTTTAATCATACAAAATTTCAGAACCAGATATGAACAGTAACTAATTCGAAAAAGCCATCAAATCAGCACGTAATTCTTCCAATGTTCACATAGATCCACTTGGATCTACCATACTTTGAGGTGTTCTAGCAAGATCTAACAACCAAACTCCCTTTCCCACTCATCAACCATTTTGACCAGCCATCAAAAGGGAGAGAAGACATATTTTCAATCATAAAAGAGAAAGAAACCAAGGCAAGAACACATCTAGAGCCAAGAACTCACCTTGAACCTTGATTGTATGACCAAAGTTGATGCCTTTCTCTTGGTTTTCCCTCAAAACTCTCTCTTTTTCCCTCTCTTCATGCCTTGCACGAAATTCCCATCTGATTTAGGGGAGAGATGAGCTCATTAATGTGTACAAAATATCCCACCAACCATCATTAATGTTATGCCAAGTGTCATTAGCCTACTTAATCTTAATCCTCTCTCTTAATTAACTTAAATCATAATGTAATTAAATTTCAAAGTCAAGATCCTCTCCATTGGTAGCTTGACACTTGGAAAGCTTTAATTAACATCCATTAAAGGCTTGACAAGTGGCGACTTGTGGCCCAAGTAAAGTGCAAGACTCTGATTAATACTTTATCGGTGCACTTTTACTCCGGGTTTAACTTCTTTTCTCTAATTACAGTGCTCTGGCCTCTGTAATTATTTTCTGTCAGATCCATAAATTCTCTTTAATTTTAGAGAGTATCTATGAATTTTCTTAGCCCATAACACTTCCTTTAAGCCTTGCATAAAATTCATTTACTAAAATACCCTTTTATCGGCAAAACCGGCTCTTTAATTTCTTAAAGCCACTCTACTGGCCTTTTGGTTGCGGGACTAATTTTATAAATTAGTACAACCTTTCAACCCTTTAACCTCATTTTTGTATACACTTTTGAGGTCTCTTGCTATTTCAAATAATTACCTCACATGGTATACTTTTTACCGGTAATAACCTCATAAATTCCATTGAAGCTGCCTCAGGGGCATTTTCATCTTTTTCTTCATAGAAGAGCCTTAGAATATTATTTCCCATTTTCTAGGATTTTCTTGGAATTCTCTGCGTACTCTTCCATTTTTACCCTCGCTGGTCATAACTTTTTGATTTACGGTTTTACCCCTGCTTAAGCCTAACCTCATAGAACCATCTCTTTGAGGTTTCTAACTTACCCATTGGCCTGTATCTAGCCTCTTTTCTCTTTTTGGGCCTTCGAGACTTTACTGGAGCCTCTAACCTTAATTATACTCGAGCCCCTGAAAACTTTTACTTTGCAGTTTAGTCCCTGAAACTGCTTTAACTTCCTTTCTCATCTTTGGGACTTCTGCTCACAGGGGTCTGATAGCCTATCTAATTCAGGCTATTTGGTACTTCTAGGCCTAAAACTTTGGATGTTACAATTCTCCTCCTCTCAAAAAAATTTCGTCCTCGAAATTTCGGGTCAAATCTCTTTTCTTACCCTTAATGAGAGGTTACCTAAGGAGAGTATCCTTACTTATACTTAACTCTGACCTTTTCAACTTTTCATTATACCTCATTTCCGAGTTTCCACCTTGGGCTTCATATTTACATAACTCGTCGTTCTAAACTTTTCTGTCATTCAGATGAGCATGGTCTTTGCTTTTAAGTATTTTGTCACCACTGCTCGTATTCTTCCTATACTTTAGGCTCATTCTTTCATTATAATAGCATGATAGTATGCCTGTCTTCATGGTATTTTACAATACCATGGCATTTCGGGTTCTCTTAATACAGCCTTTTCCATTCTTTGCTGTATACCCTGCTATTCCTCTTTACTTTAAGGGCATATCTCCTTTCTTTCCTTCGTTGACTAGAACAGAATTGAGCCTAGTCTAATCACAATAGACATGTCTGGAACAAGTCAAGGGTACTCTCTCTATATTAGTCCACCGCTGAAGGAGATTTCAGTATCTTAAACTCATCTCTAGTCATCGTCTTCCCAAAGAGGTACTGTACTCTTACCCTTATGGCTCAGCTACTTTCTTTAGGCTTGGTCTACTATGACCTCGAGAGCTACTGCGCTCTACCGTAAGCCTCTTTAGGATCCACTATGACCCTGGAATACTATCATCAATCTGAGCCATCTTAGGATCTCTAGGAGACTCTAGACCATAGAGTTGAGTAATAAAATAAGTCACCTCCACTCAGCTAGTAACTTGACTGATTATTCCCCAAGACTAATCACAGATATCAGTATTGTCTTCTTAGGCCTTACTCAATCTTTCTGTCAACTCCTGAAATTCTTAGCCTTTCCATATTTCTTTAGCCCTTAGTTTTAGCTTCCTTAAGTCACTTTCTTTTCTTTGTGCCTTTCGAATCCCTAGGCACTGGCTCATCTCTAGAGCCCATTAACTTGCTATTATATCAATGCCAGCCTGCCTTGTCTTAGGACTCTATAGTCCTTGTTGCCTCTTAACAATTTGGACAATCATCATGATAGGATTTATATCATCACATTCTCATTATCCTTCAGTATTCCGTAGTACCCTACTAAGCTCGAGGAGCATCTGTTTGCATATCACACTTCTGTTGTCTTAACTAGTTTCACTCTCTCTCTCTGGGGTAAGGTCCTCCTGTGCCTTATCTCGGCTACTTCTGCTTTTCCTGTGGGAGGACAGATTGCTTTAACTGGAGCATCGTCAACTCAACCACTTGCTTTCTGTTTCATTCCTTCAGAGGATAGCTTACTCTTACTAGAGCAGCGTCACTCTGATCCAGAGAACCACTTCCCAATCTTAGAGAGGTACTTCATGGTCAAGACTTTCCTCATATGCAATCTCGGCCAGGTACATTCCTCGAATACCATATCTCTATCAAAGAGAGCCTCTCCACTGGATTACTCAATCTTATAAGTAGTGGCATCTATCTATAGGAATCTCATTTCTTAGATTCCTTAATGGCCTAATTGCCATGGTTGCACGCTCTTGGATACCTTAAGGACATAAAAGAATATTGTTTTAGTCCCTGACATTATCATATATCTAAGCATCATCGAGCTCTAGGTATCACAAGGAACTTACTTATCTCTCTTTGTTTATCAGTTCCCAACGCAACCATCCACTATCATGTTCTTATTCATTTCCTTTCATCTCTATCCTCAAGAGGGATCTTGCCTCACTTTACTCTTTCTGACTTTCTTTACCTCTTGACCAATTATTCTTCTAGTCAGGTATTGATCACTATATTCTCATCACATCACATCAAATAGTAAATGTTTAATCATCTTGCTGTGCGGTATCTAGGTCTGGCACCAATGTCATCATTGACCTTTTATTCGTTGTCATATAATCTCTGTCCCTCTTGGTTCACTATCCCTTAGGAATTTGCACCTCTATTCAGGGATTTGAACAAGCTTTAACATCTCATTCTGTTACCATGCCTCTATCAAGGTCATATCGATTACTTAAGGTACAGGTTGATATTCAGTTCCCTTACTAGGGCATTGACTTATACCTCTGACTGGCTTATTGTATCCTTAACCATTTGTTTCTATGGTCAAATGCTAATCATAAAGTGACCATACTACACAGCAGGCATTAATCATTAAAACATCTCTACTGTGTGACCTTCCAGTCAGGCACCTTTAACTAATTACCCGAGGCTTAGGTTGTCACCCTGCTTCCCTATTAGGGTCTAGACTCCTATTCTTTATTGGCTTACCATACTCTTAGCCATTACCCTCAGGAGGCGTCTTACAACTTTGACTCATTCCCTGGTCAAGCTCTCTTAGCCCAACCATTCCTGTCCTGAGGGGGAGTCTCATAGCAGTGACTACCTATCTCTCAGGTTACTCTTTGTCATTCCTTACTTCTCTTCTATATCTATTTCCCTTAAAGAAAAACCTCACTATCATAATCTCAATTGGACCAATCCTAGTCACCAGTTACTTTTCTAATTAGGTTTTCTCTCACACCAAGGTTTGCTTGAACCAATACTCTGCTTATACCTTAGTCAGGACTTCTACCTGAACTTCCCAACGGTTACCTATCATTAGGTTACTTTTGCCTAAGCACACTTAACTAAATAGTGTTGATAGGCTCAAACCCTAGTACCCTGCTATCTTAGGCCTTTCTTATTCTACCTTTAGTCAGGTCTGTTCAGCTTACATTCTTATCTCTCTCCTTATCTTAAGGATTTACCTGTCAATACTCAGTCTGTCTCTGGGTCACATGGGTTCTTCCTGTATTTAGAGCTAGCCTGAGTGTCTCTTTTTCAGGTCTTATGGCTCTAACTCCTCTAACTTTGGCTTTCCTCTATTAATCGGAAGGAAATTGAATCCAGCTTAATTAATGATAAGGTTATCTGGAAGGAAATCATGGGTACTCTCTCAGTACTGGTTTACAACTGAAGGAGGTTTCCACATCCTCAACTTGTCCCTGGTCTTCATCTTCCCAAATAGGTACCAATCTCTAGGAGACTTAGACCATAGGACTAAGTGAAGTCATCTCCACTCAATTGGTCACCATACTAATAATTCCCCAAAACTGTTCCAAGAACCAATACCATTTTCTTAAGCCTCTTGTCAATTCCCTAGGCTACCTATTCGTCTCTTTAGGTGCCTAAGCCAATCTGTCTTAGGAGTTCTCTTACTCCTCCAGCTGCTCTTACCGTCTCTTACTACTTTAGAACGGTACAGAGAGAGGACTTATGCAACTTCTCTTTCCTTTGCTTTATCTTTCAGTATGAGCATACTCTAACATGCATTTCTGACATTTTAATGCAAGGAGTGCAAGCTCTTAC
Source organism: Neltuma alba (assembly GCF_004799145.2). NCBI lineage: Eukaryota > Viridiplantae > Streptophyta > Magnoliopsida > Fabales > Fabaceae > Neltuma > Neltuma alba. The sequence continues at coordinate 24,749 of NW_021635491.1, forward strand.
TGATTGCTATGTCCATAGCATGCCGACTCGACATCTTATCCCTACAAGAGGGAGCCTCTTTCTCTGTTCGCAGCTGCTTTGGAAGTTATAGGGAGAGGACTTTTGAGGTTCTTTTTCTTTCTGCTTACTCTAGTACTCTGCTAAGCTCAGGTACATCTAAGCCTAGCTTTATTCTTGGCTAGTCGTGCTTCCATTAGGTAAGGTCAACTCCACTTGCCTTGCCTCGGCTGCTTCCCTTTCCCTGATCGGATAGGGCATTTTGCTCCATCTAGAGCAGTGTCAATTCTGACTTGGAGGACCAATTCCTATTTTCTCTAGGAAGATTCCTGGCCAAGAACTTATCCCTTGGAAAGGGTGCCTCTCAACCTAACCCCACGTGACTGAGTATCTCTTAACATCATCGGGAACATGCCAATCTCATAATGCTAGTTCCCCGCATGGCTATCTGTCTCATTCTCATCTCTTTCTCTTCTTTTTAATCCCTAAGAATTCCACTAGGATTATCTACCTTGACTTTACTATCTCCATGTTCCTATTTATCTATTCAGGAACTTGAGATAGCTACTCTATCATAGTGCCCCATCTCTAACGAGGCTTTAAGAGCTTGCTCAGCTTAAGTGGCCACTACACCCTCTTAGCGGTGTACAGACTCAACCCCTAACTATCTTGTTCAACTCATCATTACTCTTCCTCTTGAGGGGGAATCTGATAGCTTTTAAATAGTGGCTACAACTCTCTCTTTGAGCTCTATCAGTCTTACTCTCAGGGACCTCATAGTCCATCAAGTCGTGCCAAGATACCACCTCAGCATCTGAGAGTCACTATCTCTATTCGTCATGACCAGAATTCTTATTCGCCACCATTTTCTTTGGTTCATCATGACAAAACATACCTTCTCTTACTTCTGCTAGTTTTACTTAGCTTTGTTTATCGTAACCTTAACTGCTGCCTGAAGGACTTCCATGTCCTAGCCTCACTGTAATCCCCAACTAAGTCAACTACTTCCTTTCAAGCAATAAAGGAAGGGTCTGGCTCACAACTCTAGGCCATTAGCACTTTTGCTTTCCCTTATCCTCAGGGATTACCAGTGGCAGAAATTAATCTTTAGCTCTTCTGACCTTTTTATATCTATTTAGGAATCAAAGATAACTACTTTGATCGTGCTGCCTTAACCTTGTATCAAGGCTACAGTAATTGTATCTAACTTAGGTTGCCACTTAACCCTTTTCTTCTAGGGTTTAGACTCATACCTCTATTTGACTTATAAGCCATTATCCCCTTTTCTTTAGAGGGAAGTCTCTTTATCTTTACACAGTGGCTACCTTCCTCTGCGTATAACTCCTTATCATTATTTTATCTGTACCTTTCTAACAGAGGACCCCAACTTCATTTAAAGATCCTTATTACTTATTTTCCCTAGAGCATTCACCTCCAATCCATAACCTTAGTTGGACCTTAGCTAGTATTCCACTACTAGCTCTAACCTGAACTGGGCTTTTCTAAATTCTTGCAGATAGTTCTCTTCTTCCTATGCCAGAACCTCTGCTCTGATACCAAAAAATGTCACACCTTACTTATATAATACCTTAGCATTCATTTAGAACCATTCCAGACCACTTTGGATGGTCTTAAGCTTAAAAATTTCAATTTGGACGTTAATTTTCGGAAAATTACTGTTCACTGTCCAGTTTTCAGATTACAGGTCCAACTTTGAAAAATCATAACTAATTCTAGAAATATCGTATGGAGGTGTTCCAAAATTCTACGGAAAGCTCTTTCAATGCTCTTTAAGGGAAAAATATTCAACTGAACTCATCCTCACTGAAAACGTACAGTTTATTGGATTAAAATTACTATTCATTTGGTAAAATCTGGACTTTCCAGATTCTGCGCCTTAACTTCGAAAATTCATATCTCATTGTATACACATCCAAATGATGTGATTTACCACTCATTTTAAAGCTTGGGATATGCATTATAAGTGTACCAAATTCCGTAGCTTAACTCATTCATATGATAGGTCAACTGAAGCTTGAAATTAACTGCTTCAGGACCTACGTTTTATCCCTTAATATCTCTTACTTTAATTCTTTTTATTTCTTTGGCATACCTAACATGGGCTTACTTTTCCCATTCATGCTCATATACTTTCATTCATGCCATAAACATCCTAAGCATATACATGAATTGATGGCATTCATAACATAACTTACAACATAGGAGAATTATACATTGAATAATAACATCAATCATTAGCATTAATAATTCTCCACTTCTTCTCCTTGCTTCTCATGCCCTTAGTGCCCATCATTGATTTGACCTAAATGGTTGGTTAGGGAGGGGGTGAGATTCGGGGGAATCTCAGTAGCAAACACTACCACATACATGCACAAGATGGATGCTAGTGTATGGTATGTAGTTTTTCATAAATTTAAGTTAACTAGTGACATGCCATCATGCTTTATGCTTGGTATAAAAATGCATGGCCATGGGAACATATTAAAAACAGCATTTCCAGCAACAATATCATGTCACAACATCATTCAAACAACAAATACAAACCAACACATAAGCATACCATGTCAAGCACATAAAGGGTAAGTTCACTACCTTGCACCTCAAGCTTTCCTCTTACTTTTCCTTTGACTCCCTTGACTTTCCAACCATGTGGGCATTCGGTCAACATCACTAAACATCCTCTTGGATGTTTCAAAGGTCCTAAACATAACCATAATGATGACACAATCCATTAGGACCATTAGATTACATAAAGTTCAAGACTAGCTTTCTTGAACCTCAACCCCTTTCTCTTAGTCTTAGGGTTTTCTTTCTAACTTTTCTAATATAAATCTTATCATTTTACATCCTTATGATCTATTTCCTATCAATTAGGACCACTTTAGATGGCTTTAGATTCAAGAATATCAAATCTGGAAATTTTGGTTCGCGGGTACTGTTCACGCAGAATCTCCAGAATTTTTGCTCAACTTTGAAAATTCATAATTAAATCTAGAAAACTCCAAATTGAGTGCTTCCAAGTCTCACTGAAAGATAATTAAGTTAAATTTAAAATAAAAATAGTTTCAGGAACCAATTCTACTCATAACAGTACCATAATTGTACGGAAATTGACAATCTCCCAAAAGTTCAACACTGTTTCCAGATTTCAAACCTTAACTTTGAAAAATCACCATAAATCGTACACATATCCAAATAAAGTGTTCTACCCATGGATTTAAAGCTCATAGAGTGTACTTTAAGCATACAAAATTTCAGAACCAGATATGAACAGTAACTAATTCGAAAAAGCCATCAAATCAGCACGTAATTCTTCCAATGTTCACATAGATCCCTTGGATCTACCATACTTTGAGGTGTTCTAGCAAGATCTAACAACCAAACTCCCTTCCCCACTCATCAACCATTTTGACCAGCCATCAAAAGGGAGAGAAGACATATTTTCAACCATAAAAGAGAAAGAAACCAAGGCAAGAACACATCTAGAGCCAAGAACTCACCTTGAACCTTGATTGTATGACCAAAGTTGATGCCTTTCTCTTGGTTTTCCCTCAAAACTCTCTCTTTTTCCCTCTCTTCATGCCTTGCACGAAATTCCCATCTGATTTAGGGAGAGATGAGCTCATTAATGTGTACAAAATATCCCACCAACCATCATTAATGTTATGCCAAGTGTCATTAGCCTACTTAATCTTAATCCTCTCTCTTAATTAACTTAAATCATAATGTAATTAAATTCCAAAGTCAAGATCCTCTCCATTGGTAGCTTGACACTTGGAAAGCTTTAATTAACATCCATTAAAGGCTTGACAAGTGGCGACTTGTGGCCCAAGTAAAGTGCAAGACTCTGATTAATACTTTATCGGTGCACTTTTACTCCGGGTTTAACTTCTTTTCTCTAATTACAGTGCTCTGGCCTCTGTAATTATTTTCTGTCAGATCCATAAATTCTCTTTAATTTTAGAGAGTATCTCTGAATTTTCTTAGCCCATAACACTTCCTTTAAGCCTTGCATAAAATTCATTTACTAAAATACCCTTTTATCGGCAAAACCGGCTCTTTAATTTCTTAAAGCCACTCTACTGGCCTTTTGGTTGCGGGACCAATTTTATAAATTAGTACAACCTTTCAACCCTTTAACCTCATTTTTGTATACACTTTTGAGGTCTCTTGCTATTTCAAATAATTACCTCACATGGTATACTTTTTACCGGTAATAACCTCATAAATTCCATTGAAGCTGCCTCAGGGGCATTTTCATCTTTTTTCTTCATAGAAGAGCCTTAGAATATTATTTCCCATTTTCTAGGATTTTCTTGGAATTCTCTGCGTACTCTTCCATTTTTACCCTCGCTGGTCATAACTTTTTGAATTTACGGTTTTACCCCTGCTTAAGCCTAACCTCATAGAACCATCTCTTTGAGGTTTCTAACTTACCCATTGGCCTGTATCTAGCCTCTTTTCTCTTTTTGGGCCTTCGAGACTTTACTGGAGCCTCTAACCTTAATTATATTCGAGCCCCTGAAAACTTTTACGTTGCAGTTTAGTCCCTGAAACTGCTTTAACTTCCTTTCTCGTCTTTGGGACTTCTGCTCACAGGGGTCTGATAGCCTATCTAATTCAGGCTATTACTGGTACTTCTAGGCCTAAAACTTTGGATGTTACAACTAAGATCTTTAACTCAAACATATATATTTTTCTTTGCAGCAAACGTATGACATCCCTTGTACTGAGCAAATGAAAAAGCATGTGTTGCAGCAAGTTCGTCGGTGCTGGAAAGATTTTAAGCACACACTCACGAGCCAGTATGTGCGAGGGCCTAAGAAAGATGATGATCCGTGCGAAAAATACCCCTTCCTTGATCCAAATGATTGGAGGATGTTTGTGGCATCAGGCATGATCCTAAATTTCAGGTACATTGCCTTATAAAACATTTAATTTTGATTTAATTTACTTCACTTACTCAATTTACTTTGTTTTCTTTTCCATAGGAATTAAGTGCGATGAATAAAGAAAGGCAAGCTAAAAATTTATATCTGCACTATTTATCCCGTGGAGGTTACAAGATGCTTGAGGAGAGGATCATGCAGGATGACTTTAAGGCGATGCAGGAAGCTGCAAAATCTGATCCTAGTAGCGTTGTTCAGACCCCACCTCCTCCTCCACGTCATAGAAAATGGAAGGAAGCAAGGATGAAGAAGGGTCAATATATTAATCCAGCAGTTGCTGAGATTGCTAAAAAAATTGTAAGTTGTATACATCAAATAACTTTAACTTATGGTAATATTCCTTATATTTTATCATTAATTTTCTATTATACTGTCATTAATTTTTTATCATACTTAAAATGTTATAGGAGGTACTTGAAGAGCAAAGCAGTGAAGGTTCATTTAGTCCGAGTGGAAGGATGGACATTTTAGCGACAGCGATTGGGAAGCCTGATCACCCAAGACGCGTTAGAGGAGAAGGGAGGACAGTTGGTCTTACCCAATATTTTGGACAAACTTCACGAGCTTCTCTACGAAGTCAACCCACTGATGAGATGATAGCTAAACTTCGAGACCAAGTTCGTGATGAGCTCCAATCTGAGCTAGAGGTCAAGATTGAGGCCCAGTTACGCCAGTCACTTCGAAAAGAGCTTATGGCTGAGCTTCGTGATGAGATGAAATCTATAGTCTCTAGCATGCAAATTGGGACAGTTCAACAACAATGCACACCCCAGGTCTGTAATCAATTTCACTTAAATTAATGTTGAGTTTTACCAACATTTTTTTAATTTAATTTAATACTTGCATTTCTCTCATTTAGGATTCCCCCGTCTTTCCTAGCACTAAAAACAGTTGTAATCCACCGGGGGCATTAGGAGAGCATGATCCTAGTAGTCCCACGCTGGACTTTGGACAACCTTGTTGTCTTCGTTTAGAGGTCCCAAGGATGCGTGTTGTTGCTGACGCTCTCCTCTACAATCAAGGGAGCACTATCCATCACCAACATATTCAAGAGGACCAAGTGAGGGTTACAGTTACGACTGTTCGAGAGGGAGAGACAGGTGCGGATGTGCCATTCCCGACTGCTGAAGTTGTGAAGTTAGGTCAGGCAATTGGAACTTTCATTCTTTGGCCTAGACACCTTGTTGATGAGGAGATAATACCTGTGATGGTAAGAAAATGTTATTCTATACTGTGTGCATTTTTTTAACATGATACTTACAATACTTATTATGTTTATTTGATGTTTCATTAGGACCAGAAAGATGTTAATAGATATCCCTGCTTGGCACAATTATATGAGGAATATAAAACAATTAATATGGTCGACATAAAGATGCCTTTAGGGATTGTGGGTGAAGAAAAATCATATTTCTTTGGACTTGACAACAAAGACATCAGGGATTTGTTATCCTTGAAGGAGTTGGACATAGCATGGGTTCAATTAGCAATCATGTAAGTTTACTTTTTCATTTCTAACTTAAATTTCTAATTTCTTACTTTCACATACTAATAATTATCTTATTTCAATTCAATGATAGCTTCTTCCATAACAAATGCATGTCATCAATGGAGAAGAGAAATTTGTATGGATATTTATGCCCTGCAAGTGTCTAGAAGAAGTACAACCCACTAGATAGGAGAATCAGATATGTGGGCAATACGATTGGAGACACTAAATTACCTTGTTATTTAGCACCAATTATTGAAGGGCAAGTAGCTTAATTATATTTATTTATACATACTTAAATTGTTAAGAATTATTGTGATATCCAGTAATGTATAAGTCTTACTTTATGATGCAGTTGTCATTGGAGTTTGTGTGTTTCTTGACCCATTGACAATGTCATCTACTGGTTTGATCCCTTGGGTCGTCGTCCAAGTAGTGAGATGAGGGGCGTTTTCAACACGTAAGTACCTTAATGTAGATCAATAATTTTGTTTTCAATATAAATTGTTTAACTTGTGCTTTCATTTGCTTATAGGGCTTTAAAGACTTATTATATAACCGGTGGGAAGCGTTCCGGGAAAAATGGCTCAACAACTTGGATATATCCTAGTGTGAGTACTTTAAATTGAAGTTCTTTCATTGATGGCAGTTATTTTATATATGAATTTGGATCATCATTTCCTTGTGATTTGTAGTGTGCTAAGCAACAAGGGCCAACAGAGTGCGGATATTACATTATCCGTTATATGTTTGAGATTATTGAGAGTGGATGTATTACAAAATTTGATGAGGTAAGTAAATATAATTTTAGTTTTGTAATAGTTGAATTTTTAAATTGAATTGTTACTTATTTTATTTTCTTCCTATGTTTAAATTTGTTTATTTGTCAATTTACAGATTTTTGATAATGATTGTTCATATACTATTGATGACATTAACTTCATCCGAGACCTTTTGGCACAGCAACTGCTTCAAGAATAGGATCAATATTGACTTTTGTAATTTGTTCTTCTTTTTTGACTAGTTAGTTAATTAATGTGTCTATATAGTGAAGTTATGATGTTGATATGTCTTGGCTGAAAATATTGACTGGTTCATACTATTTCAACTTGCTGGAAAGTGGCTATTATGGCTATTGTGGCTGTAGGAGAAGCAGTATATACGAACTGAATCTTTTTTTAAAAAAAACAGCGCACATTCACGTCTGTTTAGAGAAAAACAGATGTGAATTCACGTCTGTGTCCCAAAAACAGACGTAAATTCACGTCTGTTTTAAAATTAACAGACGTGAATTCTCGTCCGTTCCAAACAGAAGTCAAAAGGGGGTACTTTTTATGTCCCTTCTTTTCATGTCCCCTACAGAACAGACGTAAAAAGTCATCCAAAACAGAAGTAAAAAGCCTTCATTGTAGTAGTGACTTTGCCAAGGACCCCTGTTTGGCAGGATCAAATCTAGTTGGTTAGTGACCGTTCCAAGCAAGGCACCTATGAAAGCTTTGATCAGATCCTGGACAAACTCGAGCTTTTTGTTACTTCTTATTTTCCTTTCTCTCCCATGTCTTGAGTGGATGACTGTATATGTGACTTGGATGATCTATGTTTTGAATGCTTATACCTGAAACCTATCTATGTATAAATATGAAGCATAGCTTAGTATAAAATATTTTGATGACTAAGTAATAATCTTATTCCTCTATTCCTCTTGTAGTAAAAGGTTAAGTAAAATGGGGAGAACCTAAAGAGAATCACAACCAAGGGAGGCAGCAAGAGAACCTCTCATTGACCTGATTCAATTGGTTATGGACTGACTAGAGGAACAGCAAAAGGTAATGCAAGAAATTCAGGCTGCCCAAGCCTGCCAAAATCAGGAACGTGATGCTGCCATAACAGCCGCAGTTGTCATACCTTACTATCAGATCCACTTAGGATTTAATTAAGCCATTTTAGACCATATTGGATGGTCTTGGGCTCAAAAATTCATGAAAAACATTGATTTTCGGATTTTTACTGTTCATCAGGCAAAAATCCAATTTTCTGGCCCAACTTCAAAAATTCATAACTTAATCTAGAAAAATCAAAATGGAGTGGTTTAAAATTTTATAAAAAGCTCTTTGAATTATTTTTCAAGGAAAAATAATCTTATGAACCAATTCCATTTGAAAAAGTATCAGGTTTTTGTGAAATTCACCTCTGTCCATTTGGCAAAAATCCTTTTTCCAGATTCTGAACCTTAATTTTGAAAAATCATTATAAATCATGTAGTTGGCCCTTTTTAATGTGCTGCCTATCAATTTGAAGCTTAGGACGTCAAATTTAAGCATACTAAATTTCGTGCAGAAATTCATTCGGTAACTTAATGAAATGTGGCTCTAAATTGACATCCTGCTTAGGGATTACAGCACCAATCATAGATACTTACACATAACCAAATATAAATATTTCCTCATGGCTCATCACCATATTAATACTTCAATTTGCAGCCTCACTTTTGATGATTCAGTCCCTAAAATATTAGGTTACATATGGAGGATGAGATTTCAATGAAATTCCAATAGCAAGATCAATCAACCAAAACATTAATATGCATTAATTACAAGCATTCCAACCTTTTGCTATTAATAGGGAACTACTTTACCTTATACATGTAGCATTCTAACATGCAATAGCCAAGGCACGTAAAGCAAGGAGTATAGCTACACAATTATCATCATCATCATCATCATCTAGTTCAACCACATAATAGCACATGAAATTGCATAGCAATCAATACAACACTCAACATTAAGGTCAATTAAATCTTACTACCTTAATCCAATGCTCTTTGATTTTCTTGTTCTTCTTTCTTGTTTCCACAAATGCTAAACCCTAACATGGAAATCCATAAAAAAGGCAGCAAGAATCATCAACCATTCCTTATAAAAATCAACAACATAAATCAGGGACATCTTTTGTCCCTTAAAGCATCCACCTTTGTTCTTTAATTTTAGAGTTTGTTTCCTTAAACCCTAAATATTCCCTCTTGACTCATTCCTACATGATTTTTCATGTAGATTACAAATATATACTTAGATTTAACAAAATAAAATCCCTTCTTTCAGTTTCAGCTTGGCCGAACCATTAGGGTTCAAAATCCAAAAATTGCAACTTTGATTCTATGGCTTCCAACGCTTGTTCTTTAGGTTTACCCTACACCATTTTTCATTTTGAACACAATAGAAGCCTCAAAACTTTGAAAAAAACATCCTAGGGCCTAGATCATGCTTTGGTTGAAAAGGTTCTCATGCAACATAACAAAGAAAATACTTCAAAATCAACCTACAAACTCTTGTAACCACTAGGATCTAACATGCTTTGAAGTGTTCTAGCAAGATTAAACCATAAAACTTCCTCCCTTACTTATTATACATTTCAGCCAGCACTAAAGAAGGAAGAAAGCCAGAAATTTCAACCATATAACTTAAGCCACAAGGCAAAGAACAACTTAGAACCAAAAACTAACCTTAGATCTTGGTTGCATGATCAAAGTTGGTGCCTTTTCTCTTGATTTCTCCTTGAACTCTCTCTCTTCCCTCTTGGTTTGCTCTTGGACAAAACTAGCATCTGATTTAGGGGGAGGATTACTCATTTAATGTGCACAAAATATCTCACCTACTAGCATTAATGAGAAGTCAAGTGTCAAAAGCCTACTCTTTCTTGAAATTTCCCTCTTAATCACTTAATTCCAATTGTAATTAATTTCCAAAAGTCAAACTCTTTTCCACTTAAGGCTTGACACTTGGAAAGCTTTAAATCCTTTTCATTAGGGGCTTGACAGGGACATTGAATGTCCAAGTGGCCGAGGATTGGATTATTTGGCTAGAGAAGATCTTTAATGTTCTTGAATGTTCCTCTGAGAGAAAAGCTCAGATAGCTATCTATAAACTAGAGGGCGAAGTTGATCACTGGTGGAAGAACACTGAGATGATCCTCCAGGAGAATACAACTCCTATTACCTGGGAAGTGTTCAAGGAACACTTTAATTTGAAATACTTCCCACTGTCAGTAAGAGATGAAAAAGGAGGTGGAATTTCTGATGATTCAACAAGGTCCTCGACAGTCCTTCGATGAGTGCCTAGACAGGTACATGAGGCTCTCTCATTACTCTAACTACTTCCAACTCCGCAATGATGAGCGGTGGAAAACAGAGAAAATGGTAAGGGGACTAAGGCAGGAGCTAAGGGAGAAGGTAGCCCCATGACAACTTGAAAAGTTCAATTCGGCAGTGGAAGCCTGCTAGATTACTGAAAGTAGCCTGAACCAGCAGGCGCTAGTCAAGACTTCTCCTAGACCAAAAGGACCAGCAACAAGGGGTGGACCAGAGGGGACTTCTTCTGAAGGAAATAGGAAGAGGCAAAACCCTATGTTTTCCAAGAAGTCTAAGCAAGGTTGAGGAGTAAGGTAAGGAGGAAGCAACACTATACGCCAGACTAAGGAATGCAGTACCTGTGGTAAAAACCACAGAGATCGACCATGTTTGATGGGTCAAAATGTGTGCTTCTGATGCAGCAAGCTAGGACACTATACAAGGGATTGCCCTCTTAATGTGGACGGCTCGAGGCCCCAGGCTCAAAGGAGGGATTTTGCCCTCACAAAGGAAGAGGCTGATAAGTCACCTGAGATGATACAAGGTACGATTCAAGTTAACAATTACCTTGTGCATGCTATGTTTGACTCGGGTACTAGCCACTCCTTTATTGCATGGGAATACGCAAAGCGTATAGGTCTCGCTGTTAACACATTATTATATGATCTATGTGTGGCTACTCCTATAGGCACTAAAGTTTATACATCTGATGTTTGCCTGAATTGTATTGTCTAGTATGTCCACTATTGCACTACACTTGACCTGATATGTATGGCTTTTCATAAGATTGATGTGATACTTGGTCTGAATTGGCTGTCTACCCATAGTATACTCCTTGACTGTAAAAATAGAACTTTGATCTTTCCTCCCTATGAGCTAACCCCTCATACCGAGATAAAACTGAACTTGATCACGGGAGCCCAAGCCGGGGATTGCCTAAGATGTGGTTGTCAGGGGTACGTGGTATTCTTCTCTATACATGCGGAAGTAGAAGAAGGCATAGCAGAGATACTCGTGGCATGCAATTTTCCAGAAGTCTTTTTAACAGAAATTAGCAGGTTGCCTCTGGAGCGAGAGGTAGAGTTTGCAGTTGACCTGATACCTGGAGCAGGGTCAATTTCCAAAGCCCCTTATCTTATGACTCCAAATGAAATGGCAGAATTAAAGAAGCAGTTAGAGGAGCTATTAGAAAAGAATTTTATCTGGCCCAATGTGTCACCATGGGGAGCACCCCTCTTGTTCATCCATAAGAAGGACAGTAGCCTAAGGTTATGCATTGATTACCGGGAGCTCAACAAAATGATGATTAAAAACAAGCACCCACCTAAAATAGACAATTTGCTAGACCAACTAGCTGGTGCCATAGTGTTCTCCAAGATTGACTTGAGATCAGGTTACCATCAACTGAGGATTAAAACAGAGGATATTCCAAAGACCGCCTTTGAACATGGTATGGGTACTACGAATTCTTGGTAATGCCCTTTGGATTAACGAATGCCCCTGCGATTTTCATGGATTAGATAAACAGGATCTTTTGGCCACATCTAGATCAATTTGTAGTGATTTTCATTGATGATATCTTAGTATATTCCAAGTCACCAGCAGAACACGAACAGCATTTACGGATCGTTCTAAGTATTTTGAAGGAGAAACGGCTATATGCCAAACTCAGCAAGTATGCATTTTGGCTAAATGAAGTAAAGTTCTTGGGTCACGTGATTACCCAAGATGAAGTAGCAGTGGATCCCAGTAAGGTGGAAGCAGCTCTAAACTGGGAGCAACCAAAAACAGTAATAGAAATACGAAGTTTTCTAGGATTGGTAAGTTACTATAGAAGATTTATTAAAGATTTTTCAAGAATTGCACAGCCCCTAACTAAACTTACACGTAAGAACCAGCAATTCGTGTGGGATGATAAATGTGAGGCTAGCTGCTAAGAGCTGAAAGGAAGGCTGACCTCGACCCTTGTACTGATAATTCCCGATCTAACCCTACCGTATGTTGTATATATTGTGCTAGCAAGCAAGGATTGGGGTGTGTATTAATGTAGCAAGGACAAGTAGTCGCCTACGCCTCACGACAGTTAAAGTCTCATGAAGAGAATTATCCCACTCATGACTTAGAATTAGCTGCAATAGTTTATGCCTTAAAAATCTGGAGGCATTATCTATATGGGGCAACCCTTGAACTATATTGTGACTATAAAAGTCTCAAGTACCTGCAAGATCAAAAAGAACTAAACATGAGACAATAGCGATGGATGGAGTTACTCAAGGATTATGATTACAAGATAAAATACCATCCGGGCAAGGCTAACGTGGTAGCTGACGCCTTAAGCCGAAAGGTAGTACAAGTAGCATTCCTAATGATTCAAGAATGAAAACTCATCAAAGATAAGAGCAGAAGCCCAGCAGATAGAACAAATCAGAGAGGCCTAGAAGAGCGATCCAATAGCTGATACACTTCGGATTAATCTAGTGAAGGCTAGAGATGACGCGATAAAGGCGTCATCAGATGGAATGTTAAGATATAAGGAATGGTTATATGTTCCAAAATCTGTCAGACAACAAGTGCTAGAGAAGGCACATAAAAGCAAATATACGATACATCCGGGAATGACAAAGATGTACCAGGACCTCCGACGTATGTTCTGGTGGCCTAGCATGAAAAAGGACATAACATAGTATATATCTAAATGCCTCACTTGCCAGAAGGTCAAAGCAGAGCATCAGAGACCATCAGGGCTTCTACATCCTCTAAATATTCTGGAATGGAAATGGATAGTATCTCCATGGATTTTATCATGGGGTTACCCCATACCTCATCTAGATATGATGCGAAATGGGTGATTATTGACCGATTAACAAAGTCTGCCCATTTTATGGCAATGAAGAAAGATTACCAACCAGAAAAACTTGCCAAGTTATATATCAAAGAAATTGTGAGATTACATGTAGTGCTAGAGTTGATTGTATCTGATTGAGATCCTCGGTTTCTATCCCGATTCTCGAAGGCACAGTAGCAAGTAATGGGCACCAAGCTGAGCTTCAGTACAACGTATCACCCACAGACTGAAATGTCCAACCTTTAACCCCTCAGAGTACACATTCATAAGTGTTATGGTTCAAGCAGATCACGACACAAGCCCGTGGATTTAAAATTTCAACATAAGTACTCAAGTTACTATTCACTATTTAATTTCCAAATTATAGGCCTAAATTCAAAAATTTATAACTAATTCCATAAAAATTCTATTAAGGTGTTCTAAAATTATACGAAAAGCTATTACAATGCTCTTTAAGGAAAAAAAATCCAATTAGACTTATCATTGCCCAATTCATACAGTTTAATCAATAAATATTACTGTTCATTTCATAAAATCTGGAACTTCCAGATTCTGTGGCTCAACTTTGAAAATTTGTATCTCCTTGTGTACACATTCAATTGAAGTGATCTACCTCTCATTTTAAAGCTTGGGATATGTACTATGAGTCTGCCAAATTTTGTGACTTAACTCATTCGTTTAATAGGTCAAAATGGAGCTACAAACTCACTGCTCCAGGACCTACGTTTTATCCTTTAACATATATTTACTTTAATTCTTTTTATTTCTTTGGCACACATACCATGGGCTTACTCTTTCCCATTCATGCTCATACACTTTCATTCATGCCATAACTATTATAATTAATTACATGGCATCATTGGCATCCACAACATAAATTACATAATAGGAGAATTACACATTGAATAATAATATCATTCATTAACATGAACAATTCCCCACTTTCTTCTCTTTGCTTCTCATGCCATTATTGCCTATCATTGATTCACCTAAATGGTTAGTTAGGGAGGGGTGAGATTTGGGAGAATCTCAGTAGCAAACTATACCATATTAGTCATATTAGATGGATGCTAATGCACTATACGCAACTTGTTTATTGTCTTGTTAATTAGTGACATATTAGCATGCTCAAAGCTAACTTCTTGATGCATGGCCATGGAGACATAATCTACTCATCATGAATAGAAATTATAGTAAAATTAACCAACTATATCATCAACAAACATCATTATTATGCATAACCACATTAGCTACTATTGGTGAACTAGCATGCTCATAACTTGGCAATCTCAATTATGCAAAGGCCAAAGCAATAAAGTGCAAAGAGTAGCCACATCACAATTAGCAAAGCTCATCCACATAATAGCAATTAATCATGCAATAATTAACAATATAAAGTTCATGTTAATAGTTAGGTTAAACTTTGCTACCTTGCTCCAAAGACTTTAGCTTTCTTTGTTTTTCTTCCTTCCCTTCACAAATGTCAAACCCTAACATGATAAACCACAAAAGGGGCAGCAAGATCATCAATCATTCCATACAAAAATCAACAACATAACTCAAGAAATTCTTAAACCCTTTTAAATCTTCCTTCTTTGTTGTTGAATTCCTAGAGTTTGTGCTTTTAACACTAAAAATTCCCTCTTGACTTATTCCTACATGGTTTTTCATGTAGATTCTAAATATCTTCTTGGATTTAAGGGGGAAAAAAACTCCTTCTTCCAGTTTTGAACTGACCGAACCAATAGGGCTTATTATCCAAAAATTACAACTTTGATTCTAATGCTTCCAATACTTGTTCTTTAGGTTCATCCTAAACTATTTTCCATTTTGAACGTAATGGAACATCAAAACAAAGAAAAACACATCCTATGGTCCAGTTCTTACCATGGTCGAAAGGTCCCTCTTGAAAAATAACAAGGAAATCACTTCAAAAACAACCTACAATCACTTGAAACCACTTGAAAAAACTATGCTTTGAAGTGTTCCACCAAGTTTTAACAACCAAACTCCCTTCCTTATATAATAATCAATTCGACCAACACAAGAAAAGGGGAAGAACCAGAAATTTTAACTATACAACTCAAGCAAAAAAGGTAAGGAACGACTAATTAAGAACCAAAAACTAACCTTGAATCTTACTTATATGATCAAAGTTGGCACCTTTTCCCTTGATTCCACTTGAAACTCTCTCTTTTCCCTCTTGTTCTGACTTTCGCCAAAATATTGGTCTGAAAAATGGGAGAGAAGAGCTTTCTTGATGAGCAAAATATCCCAACTACCATCATTAATGAAAATCCAAGTCCCATTACCCCTTTTACTCTTACTTTCTCTTTCTTAATTAACTAAATCCAAACTAATTAACTACCAAGAGTCAAAATCCTCTCCATTTGAGGTATGATACTTGGAAAATTCAAATCCTCTCCATTAAAGGCTTGAGACATGGTAAAATGTTAGCCATTTGAAGTGCAAGCTTTAGTCTTCACTTTATCAGTGCACTTTGACTCCGGATTTAATTTCTCTTCTATAATTATAGTACTCCGACCTCTATAATTATCTTTTGTCCGATTCATAATTTATTCTCCTCATTTTTATCTTACCAAAATGCCCTCTTTGTCTCAAAATTAAATTCTCAATAATTAAATAAAAACGAAAACTGATTTCCTTCCTATTTAGTGATTTTTTCACTTTTTAAAGGAATTAGGAATAATCTTAGATATTTTAGGGTCTTCTTTTAATTACATAATCTCTTATAATTCCTCGAGGTATCATAGAAATTTTCTCAAAATTTTATTCTTCTTAGAAATATTTATTTGGAATTTTCTAAATAAAATCCCTTAAATTAGCCTAAATTACCCTTAAATTCCTTTGTAATTTTTATGAGGGTAATTTAGTCATAAAACCAATTATATAATCTCATATAATTCTCAAAGAATATTATGCTTAGTTTTTCTTAATTTTCTGAAGCTTGGAAATATTTTCCCATAATTATTTTTAACCAATTTTCCTTAATTAGTCAAATTTTCATAATTGACTTGGAAAATTATAATAATTATTTTCTACCAAAATTTTTTTATTTCTCCTTGTCATTTTTGGTCCTTAATTATTTAGGAATATTTCTTATTCCTAATTACCCTATTACTGGATGTGATGTCACACCTTCATTTTAAACCCTATTATACGTCATGTGGAACCATTTGGAATTATTACACGATGCTAAAAGTAGGTAAAAACCAAGATTTAAAATTTTGATTTTGGTTACTATTCATGTAACCCCTAAAAATCGGGTCAACTTTGAAAAATCATAACTAAATGTAAAAAAATTGAAACGGAGTGGTTCCAAGACTCACACAAAGCTTATGAAAAGTTCTACATAGGAAAAATATTCATAGGTATCAATTTCTCACAGATCAATACCAGTTTCCACGCAATTATGCATTGTTCATTTGGTAAATTCTGGAATTTCTAGTATTTTTGCCCAACTTTGGAAGGACATAACTCTTTCCACAAAATTTCAAATTTAATGATCTATCACTTGATTTAAAGCTAAAAATATGACCTATAAGTCTGCCAAATTTCAAATCCAGATTCGAACACTTACTATTTATTTCATATGTACCAAGTTTGATCATTTCTAGGGAAAGTTCATCCCCTAACTATATTTGTTTTGGTTCTTTCTTAACCTTTTACCCATCCTTAATCATTTGGGACTTAACACATGCTTAAACATACATTCTACTATACTTTCACATGTTTAAACATAGGCATACATGCTTGGCTCCCATTAGGAGCTATTATCCAACAAACATTTTCAAAGTCATAATATTACATAACAAGTTCCAAAATTTACATTAGGGTACATTAATTGTTCATTACGCCTCGGGGACAATTTCTTTGCCTTTACCCTTGCTTGAACTCCCTCCTAGGCAGTGTTAAACATAAGAGTGAGATTTCAAAGAAATCCCAGTAGTACAAAATCATAGTTATCATGCATTCATGCAAATACTACATGCAATGCTTTTGTTCATTTCTCTTGCTTATGTGTTCATGCTTTTATGCCATGGAAAGTATCATACACATATTCAGTGGACATAATGCCAAGGCAACATAATGCAAACATCCCAATCAACATTTGCAATAAAGCTTAGTCACATCATGGCACACATTGCACACATACGCATTAACACATCAATGTAGGCATGAAAGCAATCAAAATGTAATTCAATGCTGCCTTTTGGTACATGGTCCTTGATTTCCTTTAAGTTCAAGATGTTTTCTTGAGGATTTGGCAAGGTACCTATCAAACCAACACCAATGCCAATCATTCAACAATTATTCAAACACATTCCACATTACTTAAACATTAAACCCTTTTTTTTGGATTTTTGGCCTAATTGTTTTTCCTCTGGTTCAAGAAACCTCCTTAGCCATTCCTACATGATTTTTCATGTAGAATTCAAATATCAAATCAAATTTTACAAAATCTAATCCCTTCCTAATGTTCTGGTCAAAACAGAAACGAATTATACAGGAGAAGATGTAAAACGTCCTGCCTTTAACCCCTCAGAGCACTCATTCGTAAGTGTTATGGTTCAAGCAGATCACAACACAAGCTCGTGGATTTAAAATTTCAACATAATTACTCGGGTTACTATTTACTATTTAAGTTCCAGATTACAGGTCTAACTTCAAAAACTCATAACTAATTCCATAAAAATCGTATTGAGGTGTTCTAAAATTCTACAGAAAGCTATTTCAATGCTCTTTAAGGGAAAAAATCCAATTGGAATTATCTTTGACCAATTCATACAGTTTAATCAATAAATATTACTGTTCATTTCATAAAATCTGGAACTTCTAGATTTTGTGGCTCAACTTTGGAAATTCGTATCTCCTTGTATACACATCCAATTGAGGTGATCTACCTCTCATTTCAAAGCTTGGGATGTGTGCTATGAGTATACCAAATTTTGTGACTTAACTCATTCGTTTGATAGGTCAAACTGGAGCTACAAACTCACTGCTCTAGGACCTACGTTTTATCCTTTAATATATATCTCTTTACTTTAATTCTTTTTATTTTTTTGGCATACATACCATGGGCTTACTCTTTCCCATTCATGTTCATACACTTTCATTCATACCATAACTATTATAGTTAATTACATGGCATCATTGGCATCCACAACATAAATTACATAATAGGAGAATTACACATTGAATAATAATATCATTCATTAACATGAACAATTCTCCACTTTCTTCTCCTTGCTTCTCATGCCATTATTGCCCATTGATGATTGACCTAAATGGTTGGTTAGGGAGGGGGTGAGATTTGGAGGGATCTCAGTAGCAAACAATACCATATTAATCATGCTAGATGGATGCTAATGCACTACACGCAATTTGTTTATTCTCTTATTAATTAGTGACATATTAGCATGCTCAGAGCTAACTTCTTGATGCATGGCCATGTAGACATAATCTACTCATCATGAATGGCAATTACAGTAGCTAAAACATATCACAATAACATTCAATAACATGCACACAGCAACACACAAGCATATAACATCAAGCAATGACAATAGGTAAGTTAACTACCTTGCACCTCAAGCTTTCCTCT
>NW_021635492.1:0-89415 GCF_004799145.2 Neltuma alba
AGGTCCTCAAGTCACATAGTCATAATCCTTTAAGATTAAATCACTAATCCCGTTTGGATTACCATTAATCATTCTCTAATCAACATGATTAACCATTATTCATTCTTAATTAACATGATTAATCTTTTTCTAATCAAATATGATTAATCATTAATCATTCTCTAATCAATATGATTAATAAGCTTTAATCAATACTTAATCAACATGATTAACCATAATTAATCATCCTTCAATTATCATAACTAATCACTAATTAATTAGGGTAGCTAACCTTAATCACTTACTAATCCTTAATCAAATAACATAATTAATCTAGCTATCACTAAACCATAATTAATCAAGGTAATTAATCCTAATCTTCCTCAAATAAATAATCAACTAAAAATAATTAACACTTAGGGAGATAAACATACCTTAATTAGCGCTTAATCGGCGATTAGAGGTGATTAAGCTTGCTGTCTCTCTTTCTCTCTCTCTTTCTCTTCTTTCTCTCTCTCTCTCTCAACTCAAGAACACAAAATTCTCTCCCAACAAACACCTCTTGGCCGAATTCTTCATGAAGGGGGGGTATTTTATAGGCCTTGATATTTCAAAATGCCGAAAATGCCCTTCGGGAAAAAGATGCGATCTCGGCCGTCCATTTTTTTCTACTTTACACGTGGACAAATCTTAGGGCACTCACCATAAGAAAGTGACACATGTAGGGACACCTAATCACCATGTGATTTTCATGTGGAAAATAAATATTATTTTATTATTTTGTCTCTTATTTCCCTTTATGCCCTTGAACAATTGGAAAATTCCAACTTTGTCCTCTCCTTCTAATTTGGCCGAATTATTGCTCTTAATATTGGAAAAATATGACTCATCCAATAATCAGTGCAATCCACTGATTATTTGTGTATTTCCGGCCCGATTTTCCAACAATCCTGTCCAATTTACTGTCACAAAATTTCCGATTTCAACACCTCATTAAATTCCCCTCATTCCAAGGGTAATCCATGATTTTTCTCAAGTTCTATCTCCCTCTATAATTTTCTAAATTTTATTCTGTCAAAAATCACTATTCTACACTACGATAATAATTCGGTAATAAATATCCTTTAAGCTAACCTTTGTACATCCAAAGGTGGGAAATAATTTTATAAATTAGGATAATATGTCACATAATTTATCCATATTTTTCCTTGAATTTTTGAGGCCTCTATATATTTTAAATAATGGAAATTGGCTAATTTTCCTTAATTAACCAAAAATTCCAATAATTACAAATAATTTCCTGATAAATTATTTTTAATCTCATATTCATCTTCTAAGCCTCAAACATTATTCTGTACCCTCCTTTCTATTTTTCATAATTTTTCTGGGAATTTTTCAGGAAATTTGGACATTATTTCCAATACTGCCCTTTCTTAACTGATCTTTTCAGAAATGACCGTTATGTCCCTATCCTGATTTTTCCTCATAGCCTGGATCCTCTACCAGTCTACTATACTACTTGGCCTTAGTCAGTCACAAATCATTCATCAGTTAGAATAAAATTATCAGGGTGTGACATTTCTTCCCCCCTAAAAATAAATTTCGTCCTCGAAATTTTAACACATACCTTATGTGAAGAGCTCTGGATACTTGCTCCTCATCTCGTCCTCCTTTTCCCACGTGGCCTCTTCTTGATTTAGATCTTTCCAAATCACTTTGACCAAAGGGATTCCTTTGTTCCTCAGTGTCTGCTTGACTTTCCGATCCACTATGCGTTCTGGTCTTACTTCAAATGTCAGATTGTTCTTTAGCTCAATCTGATCATATTCTAGCACATGTTCTGGATCCGGATTGTACTTCTTCAACTGGGAAACATGGAAGACGTTGTGCAACTGAACTGACTCAAGTTCGGGGGTAAGGCCAGTCGATAGGCTACAGGTCCTACCTTTGAGAGTATTTGGAATGGTCCCACATATTTAGGGTCAGTTCTCGCTTTCTCCCTTAATAGATCGTCCTACTCCGGTAGTTGGAGATACCTTCAGGAAGACATGGTCTCCAACCTCGAACTCTAACGGCTTTCTCCTACTGTCGGCGTAGCTCTTCTGTCTGCTTTGAGCCGTGAGTAACCTCTGTTTGATCTGTTTAATCTGTTCAGAGGTACGATCTACTATATCTGGACCCCAAATTTTTCTCTCTCTCGAGTTCTGCCCAACAAAGCGGGGATCTGCACTTTCTCTCCGTACAATGCCTCGTATGGTGCCATCTGGATACTGGAATGGTAACTGTTGTTGTACGCGAATTCTGCCAAAGGCAGATATTCATCCCAGCTTCCTTTGAAATCCAAAACGCACGCTCTCAGCATATCTTCTAGTGTCTGTATCGTTCGTTCTGTTTGTCCGTCCGTTTGCGGATGAGCTGTACTGAAACTCAGTACCAGCCCATGGCTTCTTGCACTGCTTTCCAGAATCTCGACATGAATCTTGGATCCCTGTCACACAATGTACTCTGGAACCCCATGTAATCTTACGATCTCTTTAATGTATAACCTCGCTAACTTCTCTGGCGAATATTTAACATTAATCGCCAAGAAATGGGCCGACTTCGTCAGTCTATCAACTATGACCCATATTGCATGCATCGTATCCTGACGACGTACGAGGTAGTCCTACTATGAAGTCCATAGAGATACTGTCCCACTTCCATTCAGGAATACTAAGGGGTTGTAAAAATCCTGACGGCTTCTGGTGTTCCGTCTTCACCTTTTGGCATGTAAGGCACTTTGTCACATACTCAGTGACATCTCGTTTCATACCAGGCCACCAAAATAATGACTTGATGTCTTGATACATCTTGGTCATTCCTGGATGAATCGTATATTTGCTTTTATGTGCCTCATCTAGGATTTGCTTCCTGAGATCATCTACAGGAGGAACATACGATCTTCCTCTGAATTCTATTACTCCCTCTGTTGAGATCTCGAAATCTTTTGCCTCATTGCTCAAGACTTTAGCTCGAAGGGTCTTTGCTAACGGATCTCCTCTTTGAGCTTCTTTGATTTGTCTTATCACATCAACAGTTGTTCTCTGCACTAATGGCTCATTAGCCACATCATCTGCTGTTAACTGCATGTGATAAATAGGACCCCAATCTCTTATATCTTCTAACAGATCACCCTCTTTGATCATGAGGGTAGCTACTTGCACCACTTTTCTGCTCAAAGCATCAGCCACTACATTGGCTTTTCCCGGATGATACTTGATCTGATAGTCATAATCTTTCAACAACTCCATCCATCTCCTCTGTCTCATGTTAAGTTCTTTCTGGTCTTGCAGGTACTTGAGACTCTTGTGATCACAGAACAATTCTATAGTTGCCCCATACAAATAATGCCTCCATATCTTCAAGGCATACACTATCGCTGCAAGCTCCAGGTCATGAGTGGGGTAATTTTCTTCGTGAGGTTTTTTTTGGCGCGAGGCGTAGGCAACAACTCTTCCCTGCTGCATCAGTACACATCCCAATCCCTGTTTGCTAGCATCTGTGTACACTACATATGGTAGTGTTGGATCGGGGATAACTAGTACTGGGGTAGAGGTTAGCCTTCGCTTCAGCTCTTGAAAACTTGCCTCACATTTCTCGTCCCACAAGAACTGCTGGTTCTTCCTGGTTAGCTTTGTCAGCGCTTGGGCAATTCTAGAAAAGTCCTGGATAAATCTCCTATAGTAACCTGCCAGCCCTAAGAAACTTCGTATCTCTGTTACTGTCTTAGGCTGCTCCCAGTTTAGTACTGATTCAATTTTACTGGGATCTACGGCCACACCTTCATGGTTAATCACATGGCCTAGGAATTTAACTTCCTTTAACCAAAACTCACATTTACTGAGCTTGGCGTAGAGTTGTTTCTCCTTCAGTGTACTCAGCACAATTCTCAAGTGCTGCTCATGCTCTTCTTGAGTTTTGGAGTACACTAGTATGTCATCAATAAAAACTACTACAAACAGATCTAAGTATGGTCTAAAAATCCGGTTCATGTAGTCCATGAAAATAGCAGGTGCATTTGTCAATCCAAACGGCATCACTAAGAACTCATAGTGTCCGTATCGGGTCCTAAATGCAGTCTTCGAAACATCTTCTGTCTTTATCCGCAGCTGATGATATCCCGATCGTAGATCGATCTTGGAAAACACCGTTGCTCCTGCCAGTTGGTCTAACAGATCATCAATTCGCGGCAGAGGGTATTTATTCTTTATCGTCACCTTGTTTAGCTCTCGATAGTCAATGCATAGCCTTAGACTACCGTCTTTCTTTTTCACAAAGAGTACTGGAGCACCCCAGGGAGATACACTTGGTCTTATAAAACCCTTCTCCAACAGCTCCTCAATTTGTCTCTTTAGCTCAACCATTTCGTTGGGAGCCATTCGATATGGAGCTTTGGATATTGGTTTTGTCCCTGGTACAAGATCAATTGTGAACTCCACTTCTCGCTCTGGCGGAAGTCCACTGATCTCTGTTGGAAATACCTCTGGGAAGTCTTTCACTATCGGTATCTCTTCAATTCCTTCTTCTGCCTCTGCTCGAATTGAGAAGAATACAATATATCCTTGACATCCGTGCCGTAAGCATCTACTCGCTTCGGCTTCAGTTATAAAATTTAGACTTACTTCTTTTCTAGGAATTTCTTCCTTAGAGGGTAATACTAACGTTTTCTTACCACAATCTAGAAGTATGTTATTGGCAGATAACCAATTCAAACCAATTATCACCTCAATGTCACGAAAAGGCATGCATATCAAGTCAATGATAGTGCAACAATGCTGATAACAGACCACACAATTCAGGCATGCTTTAGAAGTCACAACTTTAGGACTAGTGGGAGTAGAAACAACAATATCATATGGCAAGGTATCAACAGTCAAACCCAATCGCCCAACACAATCATGTGATATAAAGGAATGGCTAGCACCTGAGTCAAACATGGCATACACAAGGCAATCATTAACAGTGATCGTACCTTGGATCATGTCAGGTGACTTACGGGCCTCTTCCTGTGTAAGGGCAAACACCCTGCCTTGGGTCTGCTGTCTCGTCCCATCTGCCCCTTGTGGGCATTCCTTCGAAAAGTGTCCTGGTCTCCCACATCTATAGCACACGTTCTGGCCAAATAAACATGGCCTGTCGCCATGATTCTTGCCACACTTCTCACATTCCTTGGCCCTTCGTGTGATATCAAACCCTTCAGGTCGTCTGCCCCCTCTTCTCATCTTTCTGCCAAAGCCAGGCCTCTTCCTCTTCTTATTAACATAAGAGGTTCCTTCTTGATTCGGCCTCGATGGGGGTCTCTCAGCTTTCAAAGCTATCGGCATCATTCCTCGATGATTTTGACTTGCTTCAGTAATGCGGCAGACTTCTACTGCCTTGTTAAAACTCTCGATCTGCTGAGGCGCCACGACCTCTCTTAATGCTGGCTTTAATCCTCTGACCAGCTTCTCCGTATTCCACCGTTCGTCATTGAGACGTTTTAAATAAGCAGAATAACGGGACAGCCGAATGTGCTTTGCTAAGTAATCATCAAAAGTTTCATTATTCCCCTGCTGCAACACTAGGAATTCAGCTTCCATTTTATCCTGTGCTGATCGGGGAAAGTACTTCTGATAGAATCTTTCTTTGAACACCTCCCATGTTATTGGGGTGTTGTTGGCTTGCAGTACCAACTCAGTGTTGTTCCACCACTGATCTGCTTCCTTTTCTAGCTTATAAATTGCCATCTGAGCTTTAATCTCAGATGAACATCCCATTACCCGAAAGATCTTCTCCAGTCGGGTAATCCAATCTTCAGCTATTTGTGGTTCCAATGAACCCTTGAACTCTGGTGGATTATGCTTGCAAAATTTCGTAATCCATGCTGAATATCTCCTTGATTTTCAGCCACTCCTGCTTGCTCTTCAGGTACTTGCTGTTGGACTTGTGGGGTCGCTTCAGCTTGCATTTGCTCAGGTTGTCGTAACTGAGCAATCGCTGCTGCTACCGCTGCTGCTATAACGGCGTCTCTCTCTTCCTGCTGCCGTAACTGTGCCTCTTGTAGTTGCTGTACGACTCGTTGTTGCTCATCCAGCCTATTCATTACTTGCTGGATAGGATCTCTATGTGGTTCCTCAGGAGTGTTTCTTGCTCCTCTCCGTGTTCTCACCATTTCGCTTGTTCTTTAATTAACTATGGGAGAATAAAGGAACTCTTTAATCATTTATCATATAAACATACCCTTCTTATTTATATAACAAACATTTGTACAGCAACACAAGGGTTACACAGAGTTCTTAGCAGTTAGCCTAACTTATATACAGTCCAAAACTATTTACACTATATACATCATCAGTCTAGCACTGACCATGACCAGCTCATGGAAAAGTAGCCCATATAAAGGTCTCTATGGCGTCGACCATCTCCAGGAAAGTACATCTGGGTAGGCGATTGTCTATCTCATTAATCCCTTCCTTCCATTTCCATGTCTTAGGGATTACACGATACAGGGCTAAGATCCAATCATCGTCTCCCAAGGTACGGTCCTCTCTAGTCACCCAATAATAAAGGCTCTTAATGTCCTCTAAGAACCTTAAGTATACATCAGCTTCCTGGTGCTCATACGGCTTAATAAAACGGCTTCTAAACTGGAACTCTTGAACTAGCTGAGGAAGGTACTGGAACTCTTTCTTAATTTCAGGTGTAGGGATCTTACTCGGACCTGCTTCATCCTTAGTAGGCATCTTAATAACTGGAGCTATATCATTAGAGGCAACAGTGGCAATGTCTTTCTCTAGAGCCTTCCCCTTGAAACCGAAGTAATCTACCTGGGTAGCTGGGGATTTAGTGCTAAGCTCTCCATACCTTTCAATATCCTCGTACCACCATGTCTCATCATACCACCATGGATATCGCTCACCGGGCATGACCTTGCTGATGGTCTCTCCGGATTTTCCACTTCCACTACAAACAGCCATTACCTGAGCTTTTCTGTAATCCTAATGACCAAATGAACTCATTAATAAGCACTATCACATGCTTTCCTTAAAATGCAGAGCATACAAAATATCAAAATTTGTTCTGTGTGCCAGAACCATTTGCTCTGATACCATAAATGTAACACCTTACGTTTACGACCTTATGTTGTGCCAAGTTAAGACATTCGGAAGCGCAATCTAAGGTTACCGGGTTGAAAAACCTGAATTTGAAAATTTCTTTTCCCGCATTACTATTCACCGTAACCTTAAACTTGGCATAACTTTGAAAAATCATAACTAATTCTAGAAAAATCGAAACGAGGTCGTTCCAAGTCTCACTCGAAGCTCTTAACATCATCTATCAAGGAAAAATGACCTCAGGTTCCGCTTTAATCAGAAACGCATTCGTTTTCAATTTCGAAAAGTACTGTTCATTTGGTCATTTTTCTATTTTCCAGGATTTTTGCCTAACTTCGGAAAGGCATAACTTCTTACACAGAACTCCGATTGGGACGCTTTACCACTCATTTTAAAGGGAAAAATAAGATCTATTTGCATACCAAATTTCAGGGAAAAAGTCAACCATTTGACCAGGGTCTTCGTTGGTCAAAGTTTGGTCAAATCTAGACCATTTTTATCCCCTTTTTCACTAATTTTGACAGCATTTCGTTTTTCACTATAATCATACCATAATCACTTATAAAGCTACTCTATCATTAATATACATTCCAAAAAGGGTATCATATCATGTATTTATGAACATAGTATGCTTACATGGCTTGAAAGAGAAAGGTTCAAAACCGTATAATACATTACATAATTCATAACTTCCTCAAGCCATGACTATTTCCTTTCCTTTCTCCTTGGCAGTAGTGGCACCTAGGATATCATGTTATAGGAGGATGAGATTTCATAGAAATCCCAGTAGCATTGAACATACAACCATCAAGTCAACATGCATAAGATGTCATGCTACATGCAGTAAGATAACATTTCTAGTCTTTATGCCATGCTATAATCATTCTGTATCCATGTCATCATATCATGGAGCATATAATCATTCTGGTCAAAACTCAATCATGCAAGAGCCAAGGCATACATTGCAAGGAGTTCACATCATCTGTACATAACATTCTCATGGCACATAAACACACATAGCAGATACATCAAATGCAGATCAACAAAATAATTGCAGTTCACGCTACCTCAATTCCTTGCTTAACGTTTCCTCCTTGATCCCTTGCTGGAGATCCTCCTAGGTTTCCAGAAGAGTTGCCTATCAACCATACAGTAAGGGTATGGTAAATTCCATATCCAGTATACCATTCTTTCTCAATATAATGCTACCCTTGTGTCCTTCAATTATAATTTCTGTATACCTTTGACCTTGGTTTGACCAAGCCTTAACCCTCAATTAAGGTCTTGGAATTCTTCCTTAATCCATGATTAATCATGCTTCCTTGGTTAATCACTAACCCTTAGTCCTTAATCCAATATTTAATTAAGGTCCTCAAGTCACATAGTCATAATCCTTTAAGATTAAATCACTAATCCCGTTTTGGATTAACCATTAATCATCCTCTAATCAACATGATTAACCATTATTCATTTCTTAATTAACATGATTAATCATTTTCTAATCAATATGATTAATCATTAATCATTCTCTAATCAATATGATTAAGCTTTAGTCAATACTTAATCAACATGATTAACCATAATTAATCATCCTTCAATTATCATAACTAATCACTAATTAATTAGGGTAGCTAACCTTAAACACTTACTAATCCTTAATCAAATAACATAATTAATCTTAGCTATCACTAAACCATAATTAATCAAGGTAATTAATCCTAATCTTCCTCAAATAAATAATCAACTAAAAATAATTAACACTTAGGGAGATAAACATACCTTAATTAGCGCTTAATCGGCGATTAGAGGTGATTAAGCTTGCTGTCTCTCTTTCTCTCTCTTCTTTCTTCCTTTCTCTCTCTCTAGAACTCAAGAACACAAAATTCTCTCCCAACAAACACCTCTTGGCCGAATTCTTCATGAAAAGGGGGGGTATTTATAGGCCTTGATATTTCAAAATGCCGAAAATGCCCTTCGGGAAAAAGATGCGATCTCGGCCGTCCATTTTTTTCTACTTTACACGTGGACAAATCTTAGGGCACTCACCATAAGAAAGTGACACATGTAGGGACACCTAATCACCATGTGATTTTCATGTGGAAAATAAATATTATTTTATTATTTTGTCTCTTATTTCCCTTTATGCCCTTGAACAATTTGGAAAATTCCAACTTTGTCCTCTCCTTCTAATTTTGGCCGAATTATTGCTCTTAATATTGGAAAAATATGACTCATCCAATAATCAGTGCAATCCACTGATTATTTGTGTATTTCCGGCCCGATTTTCCAGCAATCCTGTCCAATTTACTGTCACAAAATTCCGATTTCAACACCTCATTAAATTCCCCTCATTCCAAGGGTAATCCATGATTTTTCTCAAGTTCTATCTCCCTCTATAATTTTCTAAATTTTATTCTGTCAAAAATCACTATTCTACCGATAATAATTCGGTAATAAATATCCTTTAAGCTAACCTTTGTACATCCAAAGGTGGGAAATAATTTTATAAATTAGGATAATATGTCACATAATTTATCTATATTTTTCCTTGAATTTTTGAGGCCTCTATATATTTTATATAATGGAAATTGGCTAATTTTCCTTAATTAACCAAAAATTCCAATAATTACAAATAATTTCCTGATAAATTATTTTTAATCTCATATTCATCTTCTAAGCCTCAAACATTATTCTGTACCCTCCTTTCTATTTTTCATAATTTTCTGGGAATTTTTCAGGAAATTTGGACATTATTTCCAATACTGCCCTTCTTTAATTGATCTTTTCAGAAATGACCGTTATGTCCCTATCCTGATTTTTCCTCATAGCCTGGATCCTCTACCAGTCTACTATACTACTTGGCCTTAATCAGTCACAAATCATTCATCAGTTAGAATAAAATTATCAGGGTGTGACAGCTACACCTTCAAGAGGAAAAAAATGCCTAGCCACACATAGAAATCTAAAGCATCTCAACTAGGAATGAATCTGAGCTTCCCATAGTGGAGGTTTAACAGTGGAAAATGGAAGAAATAAGGGTTAGATGAGAGAAAGATGAGAGAGAATGGAGATAGAGGCTGTGGTTGGATTGTATGATGTCACTTACACGAAAATAGGGTTTCTAAACCGGTAGTAAGGTGTACTGGGTCAGTTTTTGAGAGTGGGTAGGTAAAATTTCTGGAAATGGTTCGGGTCTAGGTTGCTGATTCAAGGGGTTCGCTACGGTGAAGATATGGTTTCGCCACGATGAACCATGGCCGAGAAGTCTTCTGCTTGATGATGTGTCTTTGCCGTGGCAAAGTTACTTCGTGGCTATGGCTAACCTTCCCAGAGGAATCTTCAGGTGGAAAAATCCTTGCTTTGCCACAGCAAAAGATAAGTTGACCACAGTAAAACCTGGTAGAGATGTCGTTGCATCTTGTGTGCTACACTTCCTTAGTCTTCACTCTTGGCTCTCCTTCTTGAGTGTCCTAAAATAAAAAGCAATGGTTTGAGGTATCGATTGTCCTAAAAATCAATTGAATACAACTAATGAATAAATATGGCAATTTTACCCTCAAATAACACTAACTCAAAACAAAGACTCTCAATCTCAATTAAGCACAAATATCATTAAAATGAGCCAAAAAGTTTAACAAAAACCTAGAAAATGTCATCAAATAATATAAACAATTTGAGCTCAATCAAATTTTCCCACACTTAGACCTTTGTACTCCTAGACAAAGCCCAAAAATAATTCAAAATGATACCAGTGCAATAAGAAATACTAACATGCTTAAAGATGAGAGTAGAAAATTAGTAAGAAATCCTCACGGAGATTTACAATAGTAAAACAAAGATATGCCAAGTAAACACTATGAGTATTTAATCCAAAAGATTGAGCAAAAGAGATTTATCTCAAGGGTATGTGTTTAGCTCTCAACTCACTTGTCTTGGGATTATTTCACTCTAAATCTGGTCAGTCCAATCTCTACCATAAGCTTGTGATAATTCTACCTCTCTACCACAAGAACCGCAAATTGCAAATCAAGAGGACTTTAGGGTTCATAAATGTTAGTGCAGGTCAAGTGAAATGGATGAATAAAAGAGAAAAAATGATTGACTACAAGCATTACAATTATTCTATCCACAAAACACACATAAAGGTTTCCGAAGAAAAGAGTTAAAGTTTTTCAAGATACCAACTCCCTTTTTCTTTTCTTTTCTTTTTTTCCTCTTTTTTTCACTATTTATTTTATTTCTTTCTTTGGCTTTTCTCAAACATCTTTTTCTTCTTCCCTTTTTTTTTTAAAGATAAAACCAGAGATAAAATAAAATAAAATATTTACATCTAATTTGTATGCATGTACTTAGAATGAAGGTCTAAAGGGATTGGCAATGGTAAAGGGTTTGGGCTTGTGTTTAGGTAATAAGGGTTTGGAAACGAACGCCTCTATCATGTTCACAAGATGTTGATTTATCAAGCTTTAATTAAGAATTAAAAGAAGTTCTAGAGAAATATAAAACTAAATAGATTCACACAATTTAACAAATTTAGGCCCAAATATCCTTCCAACAAGGTTGGTATCTCGATCAATCAATCTCAAGGTTTAAAAACGCATAATCCTATTTTCAAAGCGTAACCTCGTTTACTCTTTGTCAAAAATAGTGGGGAATGACTAGTCTAAGTTCAACCATCATTTAAAAGCATGGATAGTTTTCTAAAAGCACAAGTATAATTTGAATTTTCCAACAATTTTTAAAAATGCAAGAGTATTAAGAATCTAAACGGGAAGAGTTACTGAAGAAAGAAGATGAACTTGCAAAGCATTTAGGGTTTTTATAAAATCTTTTTTTTTGGGCCTTTGCCACTGCGAAGGTAGAAGTGTGCCAAGGCGAAATGTGGCTAAGAGGGGAAAACTAGCAACAGGCCTGATTCGCCTAGAAATTAACTAGCAACAAACCATAAGTTGGCCGTGGCAAAGTATGGCTGAGAAGTGAAATGGATGAGAAAGAAGCACTTCG
Source organism: Neltuma alba (assembly GCF_004799145.2). NCBI lineage: Eukaryota > Viridiplantae > Streptophyta > Magnoliopsida > Fabales > Fabaceae > Neltuma > Neltuma alba. The sequence continues at coordinate 12,117 of NW_021635492.1, forward strand.
TCGTGGCGAAGGTTGGCAGAAAGACAGAATGCAATGTAATTTTCAAACTTCCCTAGAAATTAACTTCAAAAATACACACAATTGATCAGTGCTAAAGCACTTAAGTCAAAATAGATGCATAATGAAGCATTTGCTGAAATAAAAAATGGAGATCCCTCCCCTATACTTAAACACAACATTGTCCTCAATGTTTAAACCAGTACATGCAAACCAAACAACAAGTAAACCGAAAGTTGTGAAGTCCAATTTTAAATTGAAGCACAATACATCGAATTCACAAACAGGAGGAAGAAGGGTGACAGGTTGTAGGCAAAACAAAAAGGATAAGTGAAAATAGAGTAGGGGATCAAAGCAATTGTAAAGATAAGAGTAAGGTAAGAAAGCTATCAGTAGCCAAGTAGTTAAACCAGCATCCAATCCAACAAGGTAAGTGCAAAGTAATGAAAATACTGAAAAGCTTAAAAAGTATCCAGCAACACCGACTCAGACAAATAAAAACAAGAAACCAAGCAAACAAAGAAGAACTACTGCTGCATCCCAGTGTCATACACCCCAAACCCAGATGGTCCTGCACTAGAAGTGCTTGCTCCAGATGTCCCAGCTCTGCTCTGAGGGTCATCCTCCTCGAGAGGTAGGAGGAAGTTCAACCAGTGAGTAATCAAAGCATCCACACGATGTCGGTAATGCCTGTCTCGATCATAAAGAGCATCATGATCCTTCTAACTCTTCATCTCTTGAAGGAGTGTGACACGTAACTGGTGGACATGCTCGGCCAGCTCATCAATATCATCAATTAGGGTGTCCAAGGTAATAGGTTCAGGGGCTTTCTGATCTTCTTAGCCTTCTTGGCCTTCTTGGGCTGGTGCACCAGCTGCAAGAGCTGCTCCAACATCATAGACAGGTTGGATGGGAGGAGGTGGGCCAATAACAAGCTATTTAAGGCAGTCATATTAAAATAAGAGGGTTGGCTTGAAGTAGCTGTCATTGTTATACTTAGGTATATTGGCAGTGCGGAAAAGGTTAGCGACTAGGTGTGGAAAAATGATGCTGTTGGTGAGTTTGGGGGTGTTGATGGCACCATGGAGAACTGAGTAAATAGTGTCAGCTACATTAAATGATCGGCCAATTATGAGAAGGTAGATATATAAGGCTTGGCGCTTAGGGACGTTCGCTGGGTAGGTGGTGGGTATTAGGTTGTTGTAGATGAAGTGCAACTAAGGACGAGCCTTAGGTCAGAATTCAGACCGCTTTAGGTACTGCTCTATGGTGCGGGGGTGATGCCAAGTGGCACCTTTATGACATAGGGTTTGGACAACATTGTCAAAAGGATAGTTATCTTTATATTCTGAATAACCAGAACGGCGACAAGGTGGGAAGCGGTAATGGTAGCGGATGTTTTTAGCAGTAAAAGAATGGTGGACACGGACATTGCAAAAATCAATGATCATAGCACTATAGAATCGAGCATAGGTGTAGAAATAGTGAACAAAAGTGTCATTGCCCATGGAACGCTCCAGGACCAAACTGGTTAATTGGGATGCTCGAAGTTGGCGGACAAAAAGGTTATCTGGGGGGTCTAAAGGAAAAGGTTGCTCCTTAAGAAGAGGTCTCTGATCAATCTTTTCATACAGCTCCTCAAAAGTGTACTCATCCCCAGAATCATTAGATTCAAATACAGGTGCAGGGTTCTTAGTACAAGGCATTCCCTGAACACAGCACATAAAACACACTAGACAGACAGTAAACATGAAAGACCCCAGAAAAACCAAAATAAACAACCTAAACAGTAGCACATGGCTATCCAATGATTTATAGGTTTTTACTTTACCCAAAATTTTCATAATTGAACAACAGAATCACAGAAAAACAAAATGTACTATCAATCAATAGATAGCCAGAGTGCTACAGAATTGCAATTGAAAATGAAAACAAGCCCACCCCACAACAAACTAAAGGAACTCAATAGATAAACTAACAAACCCTAAATAGAAAAATGAAATCAGAACAAAGAAAGAGCAAAGGAAGAAGAAGAAGAAGGAGAGAAACTTACTGAAACCAGGGGGAATCTTGCATAGAGAGGGAAGAAGGTAGCTATGGGGGAAGAAAAGCAAGGGCTTTTAGACATGGGGAGGGAGAAGGAACTTAGAAGATTGAAACTTGGAGAAGGAAAAGGGCTTCAGTTGAATTTGGTAGGGGAAGGATGAAGAAGAAGGAAGAAATAGGAGAGTGTGGAGAAGGGAAGGAAGGCTAATGGTTTGGGAGAAATTGTAACAGAAGGGGATGGTTGGAGAGGTTAAAGGTAGTGGGTAAGTGAAAAGACAAAACTGGAGTTAAAGAAATTAAATGGGTAGGCAGTTACGGAGGCCAGAAGGGTAATCTCACACTGAAAAGTAGGGTTTTAGATGAGATGGTCTGTGCAAATTTAGGATTTTGTCACGGCAAAATGTAATGTTCACCGCAGCGAACGTGTCTTGAGAGGTTGAGGGAGGAAGGAAAGGGACCTTGCCGTGGCGAAAGTGTCCCGAGAGCAAGACATTGAAATTGGTAAGCTTCACCACAGTAAAAGTTGAAGTTTGCCATGGTGAAGGTATATCGAGAGCAACAAATGCAAGTAAAGCAACTTTGCCATGGCAAAGGTTAGACTTCACCGTGGTGAAAGTAGCCAGAAACATTAGAATTAACCAGAAACAACACAACAGAAAAAGAATAAAGGCACACAAACAAAAGGGCAGCTGGATACTTCAAAAGCTTTCAAGTGCACAATATTAGATCAAAAGGTGCCCAATAAACTTAAGATAAGGCAGCACAACACACAAAATAGAGTAGCAAACTTTCTCTAGCAATTAAAAACAAATAATTCATTAGTTTGCAGCACCAAAACAATTAAGCACATAAGGAGAAAGAGCAGAGATCAGAATAAAAAAGGGAATCTTATTGAATAGAAAAACTACGAGTTACACTAAGACTAAACTACTGAAGGAGTAATTTGGTCATAAAACAAATTATACAACCTCATATAATTCTCAAAGAATATTATCTTTATTTTTTCTTCATTTTCTGAGTCTTGGAAATATTTTTCCATAATTATTTTTGACCAACTTTCCTTAATTAGTCAAACCTTCATAATTGACTTGGAAAATCATACTAATTATTTTCCACCATAATTCTTCTATTTCTCCTTATCCTTTTTAGCCCTTGAATATTTAGGAATATCTTTATTCCTAATTGTCATATTACTAGATGTGACAGAACCAGTTCCCAATCTTAGAGAGGTACTTCATGGTCAAGACTTTCCTCATATGCAATCTTTGCTAGGGTACATTCCTCGAATACCATATCCCTATCAAAGGAAGCCTCTTTACTAGATTACTCAATCATGTAGGCGATGACATCTATCTATAGGAATCTCATCTCTTAGATTCCTTAATGGCCTGAGTGCCATGGTTGTGCGCTCTTGGATGCCTCAAAGACATAAAAGAGTACTATTTAGTTCCTAACATTATCATATATTTAAGCATCATTGAGCTCTAGGTATCATCATGAACTTGCTTATCTTTCTCTATGCATCAGATCCTAATGCAACCATGTACTATTATGTTCTTATTTATTTCCTTTCATCTCTATCCTTAAAAAGGATCTTGCCTGAATTTACTCTTTCTAGTTTTCTTTACCTCTTGACCAAACATTCATATGGTCAGGTATTAATCACCATACGCTTATCACATCACACAGTGAACATTTAATCACCTTGCTGTGTAGTATATAGGTCAGGCACCTAAGTCATCATTGGCTCTTCATTCATTATCATCTAATCTCTGTCCCTATTGGTTCACTATCCCTTAGGGATTTCTACCACTATTCAGTGATTTGAGTAAACCTCAAGCATCTTATCTTATTACCTTGCCTTTATCGAGGTCACAATGATTACTTAAGGTATAGGTTAATATTCGATTCCCTTGCTAGGGCATTGAGTCATACCTCTGACTGGTTTACTATACCTTTAACCATTCATTTCTATGGTCATATACCAACCATAAAGTGACCATATTACACAGGAGGCATTGATCATTAAAACATCTCTGTTGTGTGGCATTCCAGTCAGCTACCTTTAATTAATCACCTGAGGCTTAGGTTGTCATCCTACTTCCTAATTAGGGTCTAGTCTCTTACCCCTTCTTGTCTTACCATACTCTCAGCCATTACCCTCAAGGGACATCTTTTGACTTTGACTCATTCCATGTTCAAGCTTTATCAGCTCAACCTTTCCTCTCCTGAGGGGGAGTCTCTTAGTAGTGACACCTACCTCTCAGGTTGTCCTCTGTCATTCCTTACTTCTCTTCTATGTCTATTTCCCTTAGAGAAAGCATCTCAATCTCTTAACCTTAGTTGAACCAATCCTAGTAACCCGTTACATTTCTAATTTAGGTTTTCTCCCATACCAAGCTTTGTTTGAACCAATACTCTGCTTATAGCTTGGTCAGAACCTTTACCAGAACTTTTGTTTTGTTTAAACACTTACCAGAACCTTATAAGTACTCTCCCTATGACTTTCAGAATCAGCTGCGAATAGGATGAGAGGCTCCCTTTTTAGGCATAAGATGTCTGGTTGGCACGCTATAGACATATCAACTAATAAGAGCTTGCACTCCTTACATTAAAATGCCAGGCATTATGCATGTTAGAGTATGCTTGATAAATCCCAATTTTAATATACTATTTGATATCTTTTTGGGGATATTTATCAATTAAAATGAGATAATTTGTATTGATTGTGGATATTTTAAATTAAATACTAGTGGCACAAAATTAGAAATTTAAAAGAAAATCTTATCATATTTTATCTTTTTTTAAATAATTGATTTTGGGCTTTATGATAGTATCTCAATTTATCTTTTACAGGTCTCAGAAAAGGAAATAAACATAGAAGGAAAGTTGAAACAAAAGGAAAAGAATTAAAAAAAAAGAAAAGAAAGGAAAGAAAGGGACGGAAGAGAGGGAAGGCATGGATTTTGGAAAGATATATTAAATCCATCAATTGCAAGACGGAGGATATACACACAATCACGCCGCACACCGTCTCGCACTCACACACCATCAGTTCCTTCATAGCCACACGCAATATCACGCCGCCGCACACTACAATTCTCCACCTCCAGTCTTCAGCTATTCTTTTCGATCAAGAACGTGGCAGCTGCATTCTTTATAATCTTCCATATTCTTCTCCTCCATCTATCCTCCATGGCTACTGAATCTTTGGCACGAGTTGTAGCTTGGTTCAAGACTATGAGAGGTTGAGTTTCCTGTGCTCTTTGGGATTGAATTCAATGACTTGAGTTTGGGAGCTACAAAGGGGAGTTTAATTCTAGTCCTTAGTTTAGACTATTTTGTTGATGATTTCTGGTTTGAAGTTTGTTATATTTGGTTTAAAACTAAGAATTGCTAGTTGTAATTCTTGGTTTGGATTGGAATTGCTGAGATTTGGATTGGTATTTATAAGTTTGAGTACTTGGTTTATACATATATTTATGTTTATGCCTTTGTTAATTCATTGTTAGTGTGATTTTTATGCGAGTTGTATAGAAATTATGCTTGAAGTGAATTTAACAAGTAATTAATGTTCTAATTGAGTATTAATTTAAAAGGAATAACTTATATAAACCAATCTTAACCACTTAAGTTACTCCCATATCATTAAACAAGCTAGGATAGTCATTGATTCATTCCTCAAGAGCATTCTTGTTATTGATTTCTTACGATTCAAATTTGCATTTTTCATTCTTTCTCAAAAAATACCAAAAAAAAGTAGTTTAGATTTATTTCTTACTCTCTTAATTAGTTTTATTAATTGAAAAATCCTTTTTCAACTCCTCCTTTCAATTCTTTGTCACTTAGTTAACTAAGGAATTAATAAAAAGCTCCTCAAGAGATTCGACCCGAGTTGTGCTTTACTGCTTAATTTGGATTTATTTTTTATTTAACCCAAGGCGACTAAAAAGGTTCAAATCAATGCTTATACTGGAAAAAGAAGTTGCACAAGTCCTCTTCTTGTATGGTTCTAAAGTAGCTAAGAACGATAAGAGCAGCTAGAGGAGTAAGAGAACTCATAAGACAGATTGGCTTTGGCACCTAAAGAAGCATATAGGTGGCTTGGAGAATTAAATAAGGCCTAAGAGAATGATATTGGCTATTGGAACAGTCTTGGGGAATGATCAGTCAAGTTACCAATTAAGTGGAGATGACTTATTTTATTACTCAACCCTATAGTCAAAGTCTCCCAGAGATCTTAAAATGGCTCAAAGTGATAATGGTATTCCAGGGTCACTATAGATCCTAAAGAGGCTTACGGTAGAGCACAGTAGCTCCTACGGTTGCAGTAGATCGAGCCTAAAGGAAGTGGCTGAGCTATTAGAGTAAGAGTGTAGTACCTCTTTGGGAAGATGAAAACCAGGGATGAGTTTAAGATACAGAAACCTCCTTTAGTAGTAAACCACCACAGAGAGAGTACCCATGACTTCCTTCCAAATGACCTTATCATTGATTAGGCAGAGCTCAATTTTCTTCTGATTAACAGAGGAAAGCCAAAGTTAGAGAAATAGAGCTGTAAGATTTGAACATAAGGTATTCAGGCTAGCTCCAGATATGGGAAGAACCCCTTTGTGATATAGTGACAAACTGAGTATTGACAGGCACATCCCTAAGAAGAGGCTAGAGTCGGGAATGTAAGCTGGAAAGACCTGACTAGAGGTAGAAAAAGAAGGGTCTAAGATAGCGAAGTACTAAGTTTGAGCCTATCAGTATTAGTGCCTCAGTTCCTGTCAGCATTGTTCAATTAAGTGTGCTTAGGCAAGAGTAGCCCAAGGAAGGGTGACCCTGGGAAGTAATATAAGAGAGTGCAAAGGCTATAAATGTTAGCCATTTTTGGTAAGAGTGCACTAAGTCTAGCAAGATGGAAGATAAAGTTAAGGTAAGCAAAGATAGTCTGAAGTTGACAAAAGGATTGAGTAAGGTCTTTAAAGATAATATCAAAAGCACCTTACCGAATAGCTCCAGTACTCTTCGTTAAGAAAAAGGATGGTAGTCTAAGATTGTGTATAGACTACCGAGAGTTGAATGAAGTGACGGGAAAGAATAAGTATCCCCATCGTGAATCGATGATCTGCTGGACCAGCTAGTAGGAGTCACAGTACTCTCCAAGATTGATTTATGATCAAGATACCACTAGGTGAGGATAAAGGTTAATGACATTCCAGAGACTGCTTTTAAGACCCGATACGGACACTATGAGTTCTTAGTGATGCCGTTAGTTTAATGAATGACCCTGCTACTTTCACAGATTATATGAACAAAATTTTTGCTCGTACTTGGATCAGTCTGTCATAGTCTTTATCGATGACATCCTTATGTACTTGATAAAACCCAATCTTTATATGGTTTTCTCAAGTGTTTTCTAATGTTTTGCAACAATTTTACCCTCATTATGATGCATTTATATCCATTTGATTACATTGAGTCATGCATTCCATTTTGCTGTTTAAGGGGTAAAAAGGGTCATTTTTTCTCTCCATAATTTTAATTGCCTTGATCTGTAATCAGTTGGTCTTTATAAAGCTCTCTATTATGATTTTCAGGCAATTGGAGAAGAACCCAAGAACCAAGATGGAGCATGGATGGAGCCAAAATGTTACAAGGACTAAAACACAAGTTTGGAGTGTTCTACCTCATCAAGTTACGACATGGACTTCTGAGGTCACAACTTGGATACCCTTTCGATGAAACTATGCATTTTAGACCTGAGTCAAGATTTTATCTCTCTGTCTTCTCAGGTCGCGACATGAAACTAATAAGGTCGCTGTCACATTCAGTAATATGGCATTTAGGGAATAGGAATATTCCTAAGTAATTAAGGGTCAAAAATGACAAGGAGAAATAGAAGAATTATGGTGGAAAATAACTATTATAATTTTTCAAGCCAATTATGAAAAGTTTGACTAATTAAGGAAAAATTGGCCAAGAATAATTATGGAAAAATATTTCCAAGTCTCAAAAATTAAGAAAAATAAGGACAATATTCCTTGAAAATTATATGGGATTATAAAATTGGTTTTGTGACCAAATTGCCCTTAAAGAAATTACAAAGGAATTTAAGGGTGATTTAAGCTAGTTTAAGGTTCTTTATTTGGAAAATTCCAAATAAATATTTTTAAGGAGAATAAAATCCCAAGAAAATTTCTTATGATATCCCAAGGAATTATAAGATATTATGAAATTAAAAGAAGACCCTCAAGTATCCAAGATTTTTCCCAATTCCTTTGGAAAGAGGAAAAATCACTAAAGAGAAGGAAAATAGTTTTCCTTTTTATTTAATTATTGGGAAATTAAATTTGAGACAAAGAGGACAAATTGGGAAGATAAAAATGAGGAGAATAATTTATAGATCTGACAGAAAATAATTACAAAGGTCAGAGCACTGTAATTATAGAAAAGAAGTTAAACCCGGAGTAAAAGTGCACTGATAAAGTGTTAATCGGAGTCTTACACTTTGCTTGGCCCACAAGTCGCCACTTTTCAAGCCTTTAATGGATGGTAATTAAAGCTTTTCAAGTGTCGAGGATCTTGACTTTGGAATGTAATTACATTATGAATTAAGTTAATTAAGAGAGAGGTTTCAAGGAGGTTTAGGCAATTGACACTTAGACTTTCATTAAATGTGGTAGATGAGATATTTTGAGAGCACTAATTGAGTATTTCCTCCCCCTATAATCTGATCTCACTTCGGCCTAGAGGAAAAGAGAGAGAGCAAGAGTGATTTGTGAAGGGATCAAGCCAAAAGCAAGCATCTTTGATCTTCCAACTAAGATCCAAGCTTGGTAAGTTGTTCTAAGATGATCCTTGCTTTGTTTTATTGATTTGTATGGTGAAATTTCTGGTTTTCACTCTTCATTTGGAGCTGGCCGAAATGCTTATGAGGTAGGGGAGGAAATTTTATGGTTCAATCTTGCTAGAACACTTCAAAGTATGATAGATCCTAGTGGTTACAAGGGGTTGTAGGTTGATTTTGAAGTGTTTTCTTTGTTATGAAGCTTGAGACCCATTTCGGCCAAACCAAGATCTGAATCCTAGGATGAGTTTTTCAAATTTTTGAGGCTTTCATTGTGTTCAAAATGAAAAATAGTGTAAGGTAAACCTAAAGAACAAGTGTTGGAAGCCATAGAATCAAAGTTACAATTTTTGGATAATCAACCCTAAGGGTTCAGCCAGTTCAAAACTGAAGGAAAGAAATTTATTTTATTAAATCTAAGTAGATATTTGGAATCTACATGAAAAACCATATAGGAAAAGGTCAACAGGGAATTTTTAGGGTTTATGGAATCCAATTCTAAAAATTCAAGAACAAATATAGAAGCTTTAAGGGGGTTTAGGAGTTACTTGAGTTATGTTATTGATTTTATGAGGAATGGTTGATGATTCTTGCTGCCATTTTTATGGATTGCCATGTTAGGGTTTGGCATTTGTGGAAGTAAGAAAGAAGAGCAAGAAAATCAAAAGAGCATTGGATTAAGGTAGTAAGATTTAATTAACCTTAATGTTAAGTGTTGCATTGATTGCTATGCAATTTTATGTGCTATTATGTGGTTGAACTAAATGATGATGATGATGATAATGATGATGATTGTGTAGCTATACTCCTTGCTTTATGTGCATTGGCTATTGCATGTTAGAGTGCTACATGTATGAGGTAAAGTAGTTCCCTATTAATAGCAAAAGGTTGAAATGCTTGTAATTGATGCATGTTAATGTTTTGGTTGATTGATCTTGCTACTGGGATTTTCAAAAATCTCATCCCCCAAATATAATGTAACATTTTAGGGCTTGAAACTCTCAAGAGCAAGCTACAGATTGGAGGCTAAATTATGGTGTTACACCATAAAAATTCGTGGACATTTGGTTATGTATAATTATCAATGGTTGGTGCTGTAACCCCTAAGCAGAATGTTAGTTTTGAGCCACGTTTTATTTAGTTACCAAATGAATTTTTGTATGAAATTTAGTATGGTTATAGTTGATATTTGTGAAGGAAAAGAGGAGAAAGAAAGAAACCTCAAGCTTTTGGAGCAAGGTAGCAAGTTAAACCTAGCTACTAACACTAATTTGGCATTATTGATTATTGCATGATTAATTGCTATTATGTGGTTGAACTTTCTTGATTATAATGTGGCTGCTCTTTGTACTTTCTTACTTTGGCCTTTGCATAATTGAGTTTGCCAAATGATAAGCATGCTAGTTCACCAATAGTAGTTAATGTAGTTATGCATGTTGATGATGCTTGTTGGTGATATAGTTTGGTTAATTTGCTATTGGGATTTCAATGAAATCTCATTCCACAAATGCAATCTAACATTTTAGAGCCTGAATCCATCAAGGGAAAGCTGCAAATTGAAGGTTAAATTTGTGGTGTCTTGCCACAAAATTTCGTGGACCTTTTGGATATGTATATATTATACTAATAGTGCTGTAACACACTGACACTGCCTCGTTCACATGATTTTTTTATTAATCTCCCGAATGCGTTTAGTTACAAAATTTATCATGATTATAGATAATGTCCTGAGCTTCAGTTTGATAGCTAACACGTTAAAAATGGCCAAGTATACAATTTTTAATGATTTTTCAAAGTTAAAGGTCAGAATCTGGAAAGAAGGGTTTTTGGCAAATGGACAGTGTTACCTTTCACAAAAACCTGACACTCTTTCCTAAGGAATTGGATCACAAGATTATTTTTTCTTGAAAAAACACTTAAAGATATTTAAATATAATTTTAAGCCACCTCATTTCAATTTTTTTGGAATAAGTTATGAATTTTTGAAGTAGGGCCAGAAAAACTAGATTTTTACCCGATGAACAGTAAAAATCCGAAATTTAGTGTTTTTCAGATCAAAAGTGAGCCCAAGACCCTCCAATATGGTCTAAAATGGTTTTTAATGGAACCTAAGTTGATAAAATAGTAAGGTGTGACAGCCGTGGCACATTTGAACATCCGCGGTGGCGCCTCAGACAGAATGGTGAAAATGCTAATGGAGCTCCTTGAAATTCACACCAAACAAGGAATTAACTGTACATGCATACAAAAATCACATAAAAACACACAAAAACACATATAAAACCTCAAAATTCCCTTCACCAACTCTTATGCACAATGAAAGCTAATTATACCCAAAATATGCAATTATAAATGGCAAAAGCATAAGTTTAGGACTAGAAATATATGCAAATAATGAGATTTATCAAATGCCCTTTGGATGAAACTACATGTTTTGGACTTGAGTTAAGATTTCATCTCTTTGTCTTCTCAGGTCACGACATGACACTAATGAGGTCGCGACTTGACACTCCTAAGGTCACGACATGAGTGCGTTAAGTGAAGCTGTGAGTTTTGGAATAGGTTTCTAAGCTTCTATACCTAAGGGGGACAGCCACCACGAAAGGATACTCTTCCATTCTGCAGATTTGCATAAGGTTAAGCCACCATCATCTCCTCTCAAGTCTCCATTGATCCTACACCCAAAACTTCCATTTTTCTTCATCTCTTCATCATTTTCTGCATTTCTGAACCGATGAAACCATTCCAACACCCTTCATCTCTATTTTTCCAACTTTATTTTTAGCTTTAACGTGGCTGTTCATTCCTGGAGTGATTGTGATTGGTTTGAAGGCATGAGAGGCTAAACCCTTTAGCCTCTTGGTAATGGAGAATGAAGCTTGAGCTCAAAGACTTAATCAAGGAGTTTTTCTATAGTCTAAACCTGTGCTTAATGCTGTGTTGAATTTTTCTAGATTTAGGAACTTTCTGCACTCGTATCAAACTCGGTTTATGATTGTAAATATGGTGTTTAGACTATTTTATTGTATTTGGATTTGATGATGTTAATATTGATTAATCTATATAATATTTCGATTTGAATCCTTGTATTCAGTTTGATTTTTAGTCATTATTGTTGATTAATCTGTGTGCTTTATATTCTGTGCTTGTCGATTGACATTCAGAGGGCATTTGCATCATCCGTTCATCTACACTCTAAGTGATTTTTAACAGTGTCTTAAGAGATGTTAATTAACTTTGATTAAGAAAGTCTTCATCAATTAAGACATTGGACCCAAATGATTTACTTGGGGTTTTCTTCAGATTTAGAGGTTTTCTAAAACTCCCAATCATTTTAAAGAGTAGTGATAGCTGAGTTTTCATTATCAAGAGATTGTTTACTCTTAATCCCCTTTTAATCCAAGACATTTCTTTATTCATTTAAAATGCCAAAAACAGTTAATTTTCTGTACTTTTCATTTATTGCACCACCTTAAATATTTGAAACCCCCCTTTTTCTTCACCTAAATTTACAAGCTTTTGATAACCAATCTAGACTAGGATTTCCAATAATAAGCTCCTTGAGAAGAATGACTGGTTGCATCCTATACTGCCATTTTTCTGGTGCAATTCACTTCCTTGATGATCCGAAAGGTGACAGTCCGGCCATCGATCAATACTCCAAATCTCAAGAGGAACATAAGCAGCAATTAAGGACCATTTGAGTACACTAAAGGAGAAATAGCTCAATGCCAAGTTGAGTAAATATGAGTTTTAGTTGGATAAAGTTAGATTCTTAGGCCATGTAGTCAAGCAATAAGGTGTGACCATGGATCCCAATCAAGTAGTAGTCAATTAGGAACAACCCAAGATAATAACAGATGAGAAGTTTCTTAGGGCTGGCAGGTTACTACGAGACTTTTCTAGGATTGCGCCCACTAACCAAGCTTACCAGGAAGAATTAGCAGTTATTATGGAACAGTAAGTGTGAGGCGAGCTTTCAAGAGTTGAAGCAAAGGCTGACCTCCACTCCAGTACTAGTGATCCCTAATTTGACACTACTGTATGTAGTGTGCATAGATGTAAGTAAATAGGGATTGGGATGTGTACTAGTGTAGCAAGGCAGAGTTGTTGCCTATGCCTCACAACAGCTAAAGTCTTATATGGAGAATTACCCCATACATGACCTAGAGCTAGCAGCGATTATTTATGCGTTAAAGATATGGAGGCATTATTTGTATGGGCAACCATAGATCTGCTCTGTGATTATAACAATCTGAAATACCTGTAAGATTAGAAAGAGCTGAATATGAGGTAGAGAAGATGGATGGAGCTACTCAAGGACTATAACTACCTGATCAAGTACCACCCGAAAAAGGCCAATGTAATGGCTAATACCTTGAGCAGGAAGATGGTACAGGTAGTAACCCTGATGATAAAAAAAGGGTGAATTGTTAGAAGGCATTAGAGATTGGGGTCCTATCTATCAGATGCAATTGACATCTGATGAAGCAGAAGGAGCAGGAACGGAGGTCTTGTTGACCGATCAGATTTAGAGAGCTCAAAGAAGGGATGAGTTAGCAAGGACCCTTCGAGCTAAGGTATTAGACCATGAGATAAGAGATTTTAAAATCTCAACTGAGGAAATATTAAAGTATAGAGGAAGAATATAGATCCCTCCAATAAATGGTCTTAGGAAGTAAATTCTTGATAAGGCATATAAGAGCAAGTACAGGATTCATCCGGGGATGACCGAGATGTATCAAAATCTTAAGCAAAGGTTTTGATGGCCCGGTATGAAACGAGATGTCACATAATATGTGACAAGGTGCCTCACGTGCCAGAAAATAAGAATAGAGCACCAGAAATGGTCAAGATTTCTGTAAACCCAGATCTCTTGAAGTGCAAATGTGATAGCATTTTTATGGATTTTATGGTAGGATTACCTTGTACATCGTTAGCTTACGACGCGACATGGGTCATAGTTAATGGCCCACTTCCTGGCAATTGAAGTTAAAATATTTGCCAGAGAAATTAGTGAGGTTATTTGTTAAGGAGGTCATTAGAATTCATGGGGTACCAAAGGACATCATACCAGATAGAGACCCAAGGTTTACGTCTAGATTCTGGAGAAAGATACAAGAAGCCATGAGAACCAAGTTGAGTCTTAGTATGGCTTATTATTACAACCGGACGGGCAAACAAAGCAAATGATCCAAACCCTGGAGGATATGTTGAAGGCATATGTTTTGAATTTTAAGAGAAACAGGAATGAATACCTGCCACGGGCAGAGTTTGCTCACAATAGTAGCTATCATTCCAGACTTTAAATGGTCCGGTTCAAAGCTCCGTATAGGAGAAGTATAAATCCCTGATTTGCTGGACAGAACTTAGAGAAAGGGAAGTTGAGGTCCAGATGCAACCGACTGAACTCTAAGCAAATACGGCTATTTAGGTAGAAGTTGCTTACAGCTCAGAGCAAACAGAAAGTTACGCCGATAGTAGGCGGAAACCATTAAAGTGAAAAAGTTGACATCAAAGTATGTAGGACCATTTGAGATTTGAAGCTACAAGTCCTGATTAGGATATATCCAGGCATACTAAATAAGGAAAAAGAAAGGGACATTCTCCTCAGATAACCTCTAAGTGATAGTCAAATTAGAGGTTTAGCCTTGAAATTTTGAGGATGAAATTTTTAAAAGAAGGGAGAATAGTCACATTTCAATTTTTAGGCCTAGAAGCCCTAAAAGTAGCCTAAAGAAGGTAGGCTACTAAGCCCCTTTCAAGCAGGCTAAAGATAAGAAAGGAAGTCAAAGCAGTTTCAGGGACTAAACTACAAAGTAAAAGTTTTCAGGGGCTCAAATATAATCAAGGTTAGAGGCTCCAGTAAAGTCTCAAGGGCCTAGAAAGAGAAAAGAGAGTAGAAACATGCTAAGGGTTAAGTTAGAAACTTTAAAGAGATGGTTGTATGAAGTTAAGTCTAAACAGGGATTAAACTGTAAATTCATAAAGTTACAGCAAATAGGGCTAAAAATGGAAAGTATACAGAAAATTCTAAGAAAATCCTATAAAATGGGAAATAATATTCCAAGGCTCTTTTGTGAAGGAAAATGACAAAACTACCCCTGAGGCAGCTTAAAGGGAATTTATAAGGTTATGGCCAGTAAAAAGTACACCATTTGAGGTAATTATTTAAAATAGCAAGAGACCTCAAAAATGTATACAAAAATGAGGTTAAATGGTTGAAAGGTTGTACTATTCATAAAATTAGTCCCGTAACCAAAAGGCCAGTGGAATGGCTTTAATAAATTAAAAGCCGATTATACTGATAAAAGGAAATTTTAGTAAACGATTTTTATGCAAGGCTTAAAGGAAGTGTTATGGCCTGAGAACATTTATAAATATTCTCTAAAGTAAAAAGAAATTGATGAAGTAGACAGAAGAATTTTCTGAGCTCCGGAAGGTCGTCAAGAAAGCTGGAGAAATGTGGGCCAAGTAAATTAGAAGGAAACTTAAGGATTAAGTTTTGATCCAATGGCTAGGATTCAATCTCCCTTCTCCTCCACCAAATTTGTGATACTTGGCACCCTCTAGAAGAATGATGTAAGGATAATGCAAGAAGACGATGCAAAAGTCTACTTGAACTTCCAAATTTGCCCTTAATTCTTCTATTAGCCACCAAGGGCATTTTGGTCCATCTAGGCCAAAGTTTTAGCTATAAATAGACACTACCTCCCCCTTTATTTTGGCCAAGATGGAGAATAAGAGGGAAAAATCTTGTCATTTTGATTCTTGAAGCTTAAATCAAGAGGAAGACACCTACTTTTATTAACCAAGTTTGGATCTAAGGTTAGTAAGTTGTTCTCTCTTGTTTCTTGCTTTGAATCTTTGGTTTTTATGGTTGAAAAGTTTGGTTTCTCTTAAGGCATAATGCTGGCTGAATTATATAAAGTTAGGAAAAAGAAGTTTTGATGTTATATCTAGTTAAAACCCGTTGATTCAAGGTTGTTTCAAGTGGTTTTGAGTTGTTGTTTAAAGATTTCATGGTTGTTTCTTGAAGAGTGCTATTCGGCCAAGCTAAGATCTGTACTCTAGGATAAGAATTTCATAGTTTTGATGCTTTCATTGTATTTAAAATGAAAAATGATATAGGATAAGCCTAAAGAACAAGCATTGGAAGCATTAAAATTAAAGTTAGAATTTTTGGAGTTACAAAACCCCTATTTGGCCAAAACAGATTAGAAGGAAGGAGTTAGATTTTTATTAACCTAAGCTCATATTTGGATTCCTTAGGTAAAATTTTGTAGGATTAGCCTAAGAGAACAATTTTTACATAGCTAGAACATCAATCCAAAATTAAGAGGAAAGGTTAAGTTCAAGAGAGTTAGTCTTGAACTTTATGTAATCTCTTAGTCCTAATGGATTGTTTAATCAATGTGACTATGTTTAGGACCTTAAAGATCCAAGAGGATGTTTATTGATGTTGACTGAAAGCCCTTATGGTTGGAAAGTCAAGGGAGTCAAAGGAAAATCAAGAGAAAAACTTGAAGTATAAGGTAGTGAACTTACCTTTTATGTGCTTAATGTGGTATGCTTATGTGTTGGTTTGTATTTGTTGATCTTTGAATGATCTTTTGACATGATGGTTGTTGTTGGAAATTCTATTTTTAATATGTTTACATGGCCATGCATTTTTATACCAAGCATAAAGCATGATGGCATGTTACTAGTTAGTTTAAGTTTATGGAAAAACTACATACCATACACTAGCATCCATCTTGTGCATGTATGTGGTAATGTTTACTACTAAGATTCTTTCAAATCTCACACCCTCCCTACCCAACCATTTAGGTCAATCAATGGAGGGAAATAATGGCATGAGAAGCAAGGAGAAGAAAGTGGAGAATTATTGATGTTAATGAATGAGGTTAATGTTTAACGTATATTTCCCCCATTTTGTAAATTATGTTTTTGGATGTCAATAATGCCATGTAATTAATTATAATGTTTATGGCATGAATAAAAGTGTGTAAGCATGAATTGGAAAGAGAAAACCCAAGTTATATATGCCAAAAAAATAAGAAGAATTAAAGTAAAGAGTGGTTAAGGGATAAAACGTAGGTTCTGGAGCAGTTAGCTTGAAGCTCTAGTTTGACCAACGAAATGAATGAGTTAAGCCATGAAATTTGGCAACATGTAGTGCATATCTCAAGCTTTAAAATGAGAGATAGATCACCTTAATTGGATGTGTACACAAGGAGATATGAATTTCCAAAACTGAGGCATAGAATCTGGAAGTTTCATATTTTACCAAATGAACAGTAATATTTATTGATTAAATTGTACGAATTGGCCAAAGATAAGTCCAATTGGATATTTTTTCTTAAATATCATTGAAAGATATTTCTATGGAATTTTAGAACAACTATATACAATTTTTTTAGAATTAGTTATGATTTTTCAAAGTTGGACCTGAAATCCGAAAAATATGTAGTGAACAGTAATTTTCGTAAATTAGCGTCCAGTTACGTTTTTATGAGCTTAAGGCCATCCAAAGTGGTCCAAAATGGCTCTAAATGGACTCTAAGGTATGATATAAATAAGGTGTGGCAGTAAACTCTACTCTTTATCACGACATACTCACATTTCTACTTAAAAAAATTTTCTTTGCACCCTCCTTCATTTGATTCTAATCTGAATTCATTGGTTACTCATCCTTATTGAGGTTTATCCATTCCTTACCTTATCATGGATTATGAAGATCATTCTTATGATTTGGATTATATCTCAACTTCTTTAATTTCTAGAGATGAATAAGTTCAAATGCTTAGAGAGGCTATTGAAAGATTAAAACCACATTACTTGAAACTTCTTGAAAACACTAAAGAATATGGACATTCAAAGGAATTGGAAGAAGAGTTAGAAGGTTACAAGGAGGCCATGGGTAAACTTGTGAGTGACATAGCAAGACTTAAATCTTAAGGACCTAATACTATACATGATACACATTATCATAAGGTAACTTCTTCATCTTTATTTTCTTCTTCCCCTCCCACATGTGAAAGTGGTGTGCTGCACTCTAATTTTAAATTAGATTCTTCATCTTCCACTTCACACAAGAGTAAAGATGAAGATAGTGTTTTGGAATTGGTTACTAGTCCTGGAATTAATTTATGCTTTCCTGAGTTTGATGTGCCTAGTATTGATGATCCCATGAGCACACCTTCTACTTCTATTGATAATGCATTTCATGTTGCTAGCCATATACACTTGTGTTCTTTTAAATTGCTTGAACATGATTTTGTATCTTTTAATGAACATATACATTTGATAAGTGATGTCAAGCATATTCATGATTCTCACTCTTAACTCCTATCATATGACCAATCTCTAGATATAGTTGGACCTGATGTAGATGGTGATTATGTCGACTTGGTTGATGTTTTGAATGATAAAGTAATACTTGATCTTGATGCTACTATGGTTGATAGCCAAGTCCATTATGATATACCTACGGTTGCATGCTATAAGCCTATAGATGATTTAATTGATTTCATTGGTTGTAAGAAGCACTTGTTATCGAAAGTGCTCGACTCTAGTCTTCTCATATTGGATGGTTTACTTGGCCACTACACTTGTACTAATTCTTTCCACAAATTTAAATACTTTAATTCATGTGGCATACTTGGAGTAGGTACTGCTGTTTGTTTGGTTAACTTTTTGCAGGATAATTGGTTGAGTCCTTATGTTTACCAAGTTCCATACTTATTGGATTCTCTTCCAATTGAACCTAAACCACTACCAAGGAGGACAAAGTTAGATTCCCTTCTGATTTTCATCTCTAACTATAAACTACCAAGATAGTAAGGTTGTCTCTTTCCTTACCTTGTTCTTGTCTTTATTTGATTATATGTTGTTGAGCAAGTGTGAGGGAGGGGCATAACTAGTAGTAAAAGGTAGCTTATGCGTTTTAGTTTCTTATTTTGTATGTTGTGCCAGTTTTGTCAATCCTATCCTTTCCCTTTTTCCTTGCTTATCTTTTGTTTAGATTTGCATTGAGGACAATGGAAGGATTAAGTGTGGGGGGTGAATGTTGTGTTTTGTTTGTTTTGTGAGGGTTTTATTTGTTTTGTGTCTTCTGTAAAAACCTCATTTTCCAAAAACTTTTTGAAGGTTTAAGTGTGTTTCAAGAGTTGAATATTGCATTTGTGATTGATTTTGATTTGGAAGTTAATATCATGAAATGAAATGTTCTAGTGCATTGAGACTAAGCATGATATGCTCTGTAGCCTAAGTGAGAGAATACGGAAGACAAGCCTAGTTGGAAGGATTCTTTGGGCCTTTATATTCATTTCTTATGTGCATTCACTTGTTTCTTATGCTCTCTAGAACTTGTCTTAGCTCTTAATTAAGATCACATGTAACATTTGCATCTCTTGAACATGATTGAGATATTCTTTCAAATTAGCTACTTAGATCAAATGGCCAACCCTTTCATGATTTATCCTTTGCTAACCATTTGAGTCTTTTTAGTTGAATCTTCTATTCATTTCACTTCTATTTGTATAATCTCTTTCCTACAAGGATGCACATCTCATTTTATTCATTCCTTTAGAATTCACTAGCATTATGATGGAGTCAATTGATGGATTGATATGAGAAAGTGCATACTTGAGCATGAGTGCAAAAAGAAAAGAAAAAAAAGGAAGAGAAAAGTAAGTGAAGAAAAGAAAAAGAAATAGGAAAAGAAAAAAAAGAAGCTGAAAAGAAATGAAGAAAGCTAATAAAGAAAAGGAAGAAGAAATAAAAGTACCCTTGCAACTTTAGAGTTCAAGATCAAGAAATTGAACCTTCAATTGAACATTGTTAATGCTATTGAACTCTATTCATTGATCTAAACTTGATCCTCCACTTCATATGTATTCTTGTGCATTACCTTCCTACCCTATACATTACAAGCCACAAAAGTCCTCTTGGTTCTTGAGTGCTTATGTATTTGAATGGTGGAGAGGTAGAGCTATTACAAACATACAATAGAGCATTTGAACAAGTGAATTGAGTGAAAGAACCCTAAATACATGTGAGTTGAGTGATACACTAACCCCCTTGTATGGTCTTCTATATCTTATTCACTTGGATTAAATTGTATATCACTGATTGATTTCTTTGCATTAGAATGTTCCATGGATTGATATTAATTAGAGAGTCATTATTGATTGCATTGTAGCTTGAACTCTTAAGCTTGCTTATTTCTTCCCTTTTATCTTTCTCTTTTACATTATGTTTAGATTTGATTTTGCCCGGGAGTGCAAAAGCTGAGTGTAGGGGAGTGGATAAGTCCCATTATTTGCATACATTTCTATTCCTAAACTTATGCTTTTGTAGTTCATAATTGCATATTTTGGGTATAATTGGTCTTCATTATGCATAAGAGTTTATGAATGGAATTGTGAGGTTTTTATATGTGTTTTAGTATGTTTTGTGTATGGTGTGCTTTTGATCCCTTAGTTTGTGTGCATTATAGGTAGTTTCATCAATATCAGTGACCATTTTGGCATACTTCATCATGACCAACTTTCAACTTTGCCATTTACTAATCAAATTGCACGAGTTCAGTGGGTGGTATTCAGATAATTTTCATTTCAGTTCTTCTCACCTAGATTTCATTCTCTTCATCCTCTTCACCTCCATTTTCATCCTATCCACCATTCTACCCCATTTCTATCCCTGTTCCATCTATTTCTGCCGATCAATCCTCTTTTTCATCCATGATCTGATTTATATTCATCCACATCTCAGCAATTAATGGCCATTGGAGATCCAGAGGTTTGGTTGAGTTGTTCTCTAGTCATGAGAAGCTGAATTCGTCTACTCCTTGATGATTGATGAAGTTATTCTGAGTTTTTAAAGCCTAAAGGAAGCTTATTTGTGTTAAATTTTAGTTTCTACTCTATATGTATATTAATTGTGGTTCAATTGATATATGTATTGAGGATTCGTGCTGGTATGCCTGATCTAGATTTTGATTACTTGTATTGGATTTACCTTTAATGGATAATCAATTGTGTCATAGTCCTCTTGTCTATTGTAATTGATTGTTCATGTTCTTGAAGCTTCTAATTGAATGTGCTAGGTGTCTAGGTTTGGTTGAGAGTTTAAAGAGCCTCTGTGAATCCAATATAAGCTAAGTCCTAGGCACTTTATCTGATTAACCAATTAGGTAGCTAACAATGTCAATTAGGTACTAAGGGTACTGGCTTAGTGAGATGTAATTGAACTTAATAGAAGTGAAACAACAAAGTGTAGCAAAATCAACCATCAAGTAAATTCACTACATCCATCATTCATTCCATAATAAAACTAGAAATCAAAAATAATAGTTATCTTTCTTTAGTTTAGAATAGTCAATTCAATTATGTCATTCTTCTTGGTTAATTTGTAATTAACACTTACTTAATTAGTAGTTGGCAACTAGCTCCTCAAAGAGATTGACACCTAAGTTAGTTGCCCTATAATGCAGTTAGCTTAGTTATTCTTTTGAGAGCCTAACGACAGGGCTGCATCAAGTACCTTCCTGCTTAAGGAATCGACCATTATATTGGATTTTATCGAATGGTACTTAATCTGGTAGTCATAGTGTAACCCCCTAGCTATAGACCATATTTGAGTTCATTTTTCGTCAATTGGAACCATGTTGGATGGCTTACAACGCAAGAAAACAAATCTGGAATTTTTGCTTTCTCGGGTATCGTTTGTTTGGTAAATCTAGATTTTTCGGCCAACTTTAGAAATTCATAACTAATTCTAAAATATCAAAATGAGGTGGTTCCAAATCCTACTAAAAGCTTTCAAAGAGATCTACATGAGAAAAATACTTTCAAGGGCTAACTCATATTGGAACAATGCCAGAACTGTATGGAATTTACACCGTTCATATGGTTAAAATTGTTTTTCCAGATTTAAAGCACTGATTTTGAAAAATCACCATAATTTGCACACATCTCGAATTCCAATGAATTACGCATGGAATTCAAGCTCAAGATGTTTATTTTAAGCATACAAAATCTCATGGCCAAATTCATATAGAAACTACTTCAAAATATTTATCAAAGTTTACAACTCCATAGGCAACAATTTCCAGCATCATTACATACATATATCAAGTTCATGCCATGGAATGTAAAATGTAACATCCAAACTTTTGGACCTAGAAGTACCAGAAATAGCCTGAATTGGATAGGCTACTAGACCCTTTTTTAGCAGAAGTCTCAAAGATGAGAAAGGAAGTCAAAGCAGTTTTAGGGACTAAACTGCAAAATAAAAGTTGAGGGGCTAAAGTGTAATCAAAGTTAGAGGCTCCAATAAAGTCTCAAAGGTCCAAAAAGAGAAAAGAGGCTTGATACAAGCCAAGGGTTAAGTTAGAAACCTCAAAGAGAGGATTGTATGAAGTTAAGTCCAAGCAGGGACTAAACGGTAAATTCAGAAAGTTATGATCAACAGGGGTAAAAATGAAAGAGTATACAGAGAACTCCAAGAAAATCCCACAAAATGGGAAATAATATTCTAAGGTTCTTCTGTGAAGAGAAAAGACAAAAGTAAAAAGTACATGGTTCGAGGTAATTATTTGAAATAGCAAGAGACCTCAAAAATTGTCACAAAAATGAGGTTAAATGGTTGAAAGGTTGTACTAATTTATAAAATTAGTCCCGCAATCAAAAGGCCAGTGGAATGGCTTTAATAACATAAAAAGCTGGTTATACCGATAAAAGGGTATTTTAGTAAATGAATTTTAATGCAAGGCTTAAAGGAAGTGTTATGGCCTAAGAAAATTCATAGATACTCTCTAGAATTAAAGAGAATTTATAGAGTAGACAGAAAAATTTTCTGAGCTCCGGAAGGCCATAAAGAAAGCCAGAGAAACGTGGGCCAAGTAAATTCAGAGGAAACTTAAGGATTAAGTTTTGATCCAACAGCTAGGATCTAATCTCCCTTCTCCTCCACCACTTTTGTGACACTTGGCATCTTCTAGAAGGATGAGGTAAGGATGATGCAAGAAGATGATGCAATGATGATGTAAAAGTTAACTTAAGTTCCAAAATTGCCCTTACCCTTTCTATTAGCCACCAAGGGCATTTTGGTCCATTCAACCCAAAGTTTTGGCTATAAATACCCCACCTTGAAAGAGCATTTTGGCAGCCATTTGTAGAGGGAAAACTCTACCAAAATTTAGAGAAAAACATAGGGGTGAAGGCCAAGAAGAAGGAACAAGATTCAAGCTTCAAGATCAAGGTATGTTATGGTTATAGCATCTGATTTGATGCCTATTTCGAATAAGTTACTCTTTGTATCTGATTCTAAATTTGGTATGATTAAAGTACACTCTGTAAGCTTTAAATCTATAGGTAGAAAACTTCATTTGGATATGTGTACGATTTATGGTGATTTTTCAAATTTAGGGTTTGAAATCTGGAGACAGTGTTTAACCTTTGGAAGAGTGTCAAATTCCGTACAATTCAGGTTTGTTCAGCATGGAATTGGTTCCTGAAACTATTTGTAATTTAAATAAAACTTAAGGAGATTTCAGTGAGACTTGGAACCACTCAAGTTTGATTTTTCTAGAATTAATTATGAATTTTCAAAGTTGAGCAAAAATTTTGGAAATTCTGCATGAACAGTACCCGCGAAGCAATATTTTCATATTTGATCTTCTTGAATCTAAGGCCATCTAAAGTGGTCCTAATTGAAAATAAATGGATCTTGAGGATGGGAAATGATGAGATTTATGTTAGAAAAGCTAGAAAGAAAACCCTAAAACCAAGAGAAAGGGTTGAGGTTTAAGAGAGCTAGTCTTGAATATTATGTAATCTAGTGGTCCTAATAGATTGTATGATTAATGTGACTATGCTTAGGACCTTGGAACATCCAAGAGGATGTTTGGTGATGTTGACCGAATGCCCACATGGTTGGAAAGTCAAGGGAGTCAAAGGAAAAGTAAGAGGAAAGCTTGAGGTGCAAGGTAGTGAACTTACTTATTGTCAATGCTTGATGTTATATGCTTGTGTGTTGCCATATACATGTTATTGAATGTTATTGTGATATGTTTTAGCTACTTTAATTGCTATTCATGATGAGTAGATTATGTCTCCATGGCCATGCATCAAGATGTTAGCTTTGAGCATGCTAATATGTCACTAATTAACAAGAGAATAAACAAGCTGCGTGCAGTGCATTAGCATCCATCTAGCATGATTAATATGGTATTGTTTGCTACTGAGATTCTTCTGAATCTCACCTCCTCCCTAACCAACCATTTAGGTCAATCAATGATGGGAAATAATGACATGAGAAGCAAGTAGAAGAAGGTGGAGAATTATTCATGTTAATGAATGATATTATTATTCAATGTGTAATTCTTCTGTTATGTAATTTATGTTGTGGATGCTAATGATGCCATGTAATTAATTATAATATTTATGGCATGAATGAAATTGTATGAGCATGAATGGAAAAGAGTAAGCCCATGTTATGTATGCTAAAGAAATAAAAAGAATTAAAGTAAAGAGATGTTAAGAGATAAAACATAGGTCCTAGAGCAGTGAGTTTGTAGCTCCAGTTTGACCTATCAAACGAATGAGTTAAGTCATGAGATTTGGCAGACTCATAGTACACGTCCCAAAATTTAAAATGAGAGCTAGATCACCTTAATTGGATTTGTACACAAGGAGATACGAATTTTCAAAGTTGAGGCGCAGAATCTGGAAGTTACAGATTTTATGAAATGAACAGTAATATTTATTGATTAAACTATATGAATTGGGCAAAGATAAGTCTAATTGGATATTTTTCCCTTAAAGAGCATCAAAATATGTTTCTGTAGAATTTTAGAACATCTCAATACAATTTTTATGGAATGAGTTATGAATTTTTGAATTTGGGCCTGTAATTTGGAAATTAAACAGTAAATAGTAACCCGAGTAATTATGTTGAAATTTTAAATCCACGGGCTTGTGTCATGATCTGCTTGAACCATAACGCTTACGAATGCGTGCTTTGAGGGGTTAAAGGTAGGACATTTCATAAAACTATAAAGCTATTCTTCCATTATCCTCTTCCCTCTTCGAAGTGCCTCTGCCCCTACTTGAATCATGGTAAATTTGGAAGGAATGAAATTTCATAGAATCCCAATAGGAAGATAAAATCAACTAAGCATTAACAAGCATCATTATCACACAACTTTACTAAAAGCCATTGTTAGGGAACTAATACTAACTCATACCTTATGAAACTCTAACATGCAATAGCCAGGACTTAACATTACAAGAAGCAACCACAAGTCATACGTAAACTTCCCTATAACTCAACCATCCAAAGGCAATAACATAAGTATAACAACAATGCAATGTTAACCATAAAGTTAATTAAATCTTGCTACCCCAAGTGGAGTAAGCCTTAACTCTCTCTTCTTGTTCGTGGCTCCTTCCTTCACAAATGTCAAAGCCTATTCAACAAGGGGCATAACCATTATATTCCACATTATAACAAAACTCAATGTTTAAATTAAATAAAACGCTTAATCTCTTTCTCTTTAATTTTTGAGTTTTGTTTCCATCAATTTATAACTTATTCTCTTAGTCTAATCCTACATAATTTTTCATGTAGAATCTAAATATGAGCTCAAAATTAGAAAATTCATCTTCCTTCCTCTTGAACCCGTTAGGCCGAAACACTTCCTCTTTTTCACCAAAATTTCCAACAACAACAATATCAACCATAATCACATAATACCACTTGATTTAAGTCATAAACAACCTCTTAAACTAATTCCCATCATCAAAAACATCCTCTACCAATCCAATATAATTTTTCTAGCAAGAGGGGAAGGAAAAACCATGGATTTACAACCATAAAACTCAAGATTTTTAAGCATCAAACCAACTAGGATTAACTACTAACCTTGGATCCAAGTTTGGTTGGTTGATTTTAAGCTTCAAGTTCTCAATTCTCAAGAGTTTCCTCTATGAGAACCAAAATGTGAGGGAGGTAGGAGAGGAAGATGGGATTTTATAAAGGTCTTTGGATAATTTTGCCCTTAGCTTTTTTTAAATTGCCAAAATCATGTGATTGGTTGATAATTGTTATATATGAGATCATAATTCCTAAGGGCTTATGTCATGCACATTTTGAAACTTCTCCTTGCTTCTTTCACCTTCCAAGTGGCACCAAGAATAGCTTAGTCAAGAAGGAAGAAGATTTTTCACAATATATGCTGTATAACTTTCTACCGGCTTAAGTAACTTTTGTATTGGCAGCACCATAATTGTCCTTGATCTTTTTGACCACCTATCCTTATCTTTTACCATTTACTTTTGATTGACCATCTTTTACTTTTGAGTCATCACCCCTCATAATGGTTTTTAAAAGAATAGAAATCCTTAGTCGAAAATGGTGGTTAAAAGTATTACTTTGCCTTCCAAAAATGCTTTCTAGAGTTCCAGGACTCAGAAAATTCCTCTATCAGTTTTAATATCTCTCTTTAATTCTAAGGAAATTTGATGAATTTCTTTGGAATTTAACTCCTCCTCTAGGTATTTCTTTTTGAATTTCCCGGATGAAAGCCCTAATTGGCTTAAATAAGCTTTAAATATTTTTAAAGCTAATCTAGGGGTAAGTTGGGAATAAAATTACTTCTACAATGTTCTAAAACTCTCAAGGTATTTTATCCATATTTTTTCCAATTTTTCTGAGGCCTTGGAGCACATGAAATAATTAAATTTGACTAATTTTCCTTAATTAGTCAAATACTACAAAAATTACTAGAAAATTAATATTAATTAATTTCCTTCATATTTTTGACTTCTGGGACAATCATCCTGTTCTATAGAATTTTTTGTAATTTTTGGAGTTTTTTAGAAATTTTTAGAGCTTTCTATCAAATTTCTCTAATTTATACTGACTTACTCAAAATACTAAAAATTCCACTTTGGTCCCTATCCTGATTTCACATCAAAAGTTGTGCAATGTACATTAAGACTAATATTTTGGCCCTTAACCATCTTTAGACTAAGTATACTTTAGTCACAAAATACTGGATGTGACACATAGTCCTTGAGTAATTCCATCTATCTTCTTTGTCTCATGTTCAGCTCTTTTCGATCTTGTAGGTACTTGAGACTCTTACAATCACGAAATGGTTCTATGGTTGCCCCGTACAAATAATGCCTCTATATCTTTAAGGCATAACAATCGCTGCTAGCTCTAGGTTATGTGTGGGGTAGTTCCCCTCATGAGCTTTAGCTATCGTGAGGCATAGGCTACAACTCTGCCTTGCAGCATCAGTACACATCCCAATCCCTATTTACTCACATCTGTGTACACTGCTACGATAGTGTCAGATCAGGGATTACTAGTACTGGAGTAGAGGTCAACCTTTGCTTTAGGTCTTGAAAGCTTGCCTCACACTTATTGTCCCACATAAACTGCTGATTCTTCCTGGTAAGCTTGGTCAACGGTTAGGCAATCCTAGAAAGGTCCTATATGAATCTCTTATGGTAACCTGCTAGCCCTAAGAAACTTCTTATCTCTATTACTGTCTTAAGCTATTCCTAATTGAGCATTGCCTCAACTTTATTGGGATCCACGGTAACACCTTCTTGCTTAATTATGTGACCTAAGAATCTAACTTCATCCAACCAAAACTCACATTTACTGAGCTTGGCATAGAGCTGTTTCTCTTTTAGTATACTCAGAGTAGTCCTTAAATGCTGCTCGTGTTCCTCTTGAGACTTGGAGTACACAAGGATGTCATTGATGAAGACTACGACAAACCGATCTAAGTACGGGCGAAAAATCCAATTCATATAATCCATGAAAATAGCATGGGCATTTGTTAATCCAAACAGCATCACTAAGAACTCATAGTGTCCATATTGGGTCCTAAAAGCAGTCTTTGGAATGTCCTCAGCTTTTATCCTTAGCTGGTGGTATCCTGATCATAAATCGATCTTTGAGAATACCATAGCTCCAGCCAGCTGGTCTAGCAGATCATCAATCTGTGGTAAGGGATACTTATTCTTCACCGTCACCTTATTCAGTTCTCGGTAGTCTATACACAATCTTAGACTACCATTCTTCTTTTTAACAAAAAGTATTGGAGCACCCCAGGTAGACACGCTAGGTCTAATGAATCTCTTTTCTAGCAACTCCTCTATTTGCTTCTTTGACTCTGCCATCTCGTTCGGAGCCATTTTGTAAGGAGCTTTCGATATTGGGGTAGTCCCTGGTATGAGATCAATTGCAAACTCGACTTCTCGTTCTAGTAGCAGTCCACTTATTTTCATCAAAAATACTTCAGGGAAATCCCTTACTACTGGTATCTCATCAATTTCTTCTTCTGTTTCTACTTGTACTGAAAAGAAAACTAAGAAAACTAAGTACCCTTAAAAACCTTGTCTTGAGCATCTATCCGCTTTTGCTTCCGTTATGAAATTCAGTCTAACTTTGGTACTAGGGATTATTTCTTTCGAAGGGAGTACTAGGGTTTTGTTTCTACAGTCGAGGAGTATATTGTTTACTGATAACCAATTCAATCCGATAATCACATCAATATCACGAAAAGGCATGCATATTAAATTAATAGTAGTGCAGTAGTGGGCATATTGGACCACACAATTCAAACATACATGTAAGGTCTCAACTTTAGGGCTAGTGGGTGTGGAAACAACAATATCATATGGCAAGGTATTAATAATTAGACCCAATTGCCCAACACAGTCATATGATATAAAGGAATGGCTAGTACCCGAATCAAACATAGCATACACAAGGCAATCATTGATACTGATCGTACCTTGGATCATCTCAGGTGACTTATAGGCCTCTTCCTGTGACAGGGTAAAAACTCTTCCTTGGGTCTGTGGCCTCATGCCCTCGGCACCTTACAGACATTCCCTGGTAAAGTGTCTAGGTTTCCCACATCGGAAGCAAAAGTTCTGGCCCATTAGACATGGTCTATCACCATGGTTCTTGTTGCACAGCTCACATTCCTTTGCCTTTTGTGTGATGTGTCACATCTGGAAATTTCATAACTAAGAGTAAGGAAATCCCCAGACATTTAAGGGTCAGAATAGTGGAAAGAAATATGAAAATTCAAAAAAAAATGTTAGAAATTCTCAAAAATTAGCAAATATTTATAGAAGGTAGAGAAAAGGTCCTTGGACAATATTTTAGGCTCAAAAGTTGAAATTGTGATGGAAAGCAATAATTATTAAATTTTCAATAATTATTTAATATTGACTAATTAGGAAAAATTGGTCAAAATTAATTATGAAAAATAGTTTTCATCCTTAGAAAATTAAGAAAAATTAAGGATAAAGTGTCTTGAGAATTATAAGACGTGGTTTTATTCCCAAAATACCCCTGGTTAATCTTTAAGGGAATTTAAAGTCCAATTATGCTAATTAGGGTTTTATTTGGAAAAATTCCAAATAAATATTATGAGGCGAGATAAATCCTAAGAAAATTTATGGAACTTCTATGGGATTAATAAGAGGCTATTGATCAACGAGCCTAGAAACCTGAAAAAATAACTCCCGGGAAGAAAACCAATATAGTAAGAAAATTTGTTTTCTTTTCTATTAATGATACAAATTCATGATGGGACCAAAGGAAGGCTCTTTAGGAAGGGAAAATTGATAAGAAAATGTTAAGGATCTAACAGAAATTTATTTGGAAGCTCAGATCACTGATGTAAAAAAAAGCAAAGCTATTTCAGTATAAAAGGGGTGCTGAAAAAGGTAAAAAGTAAACACCTTTTACTTGGCTCTCATTGTGCCACTTGTCAAGCTAGGGATGGAGAGGATTTTGACTTCTAAAATTCATTTTATTTGGAATTAAATAAAGGAAAGAGAAAATGCAAGAAAGAAGCTTAGCTTGACACATCATCATTGTAATTCTATTGAACTTGGGTGGCATTTAACTAACTCAAGGCTTATAGATAGAGCTCTTCCCCTCTTACAAGACACTATTTTCAACTACCTAGAGGAACCTCTTGCAAAATATTTTCTTAAAGTGTAATCAAAGAGAAGCTTAAAGATTTGGTCATACATGGTTGCATCGAAGATTAGTTTGATGTTCTACCTTGTGTATTGATTAGTTTCCTAGAGTTTTATGATTGAAATTGGTGGTTTCTCCTTGGCTTGGGTGCTAGGTGAATTGTGTCAAGGTTAGGGAAGAAAGAATATCGTGTTAAACCTAGGTTAAATGCATGGATTACAAGTTGTTTCAAGTGGCATTACATAATTATGGAATGAAATTCATGTTAAGGAACCTATATATATGTTTCGGCCAAATAGTGATTTTGCCGCAGGATGAGATTTTGCATGTCTTGATGCTTCCATTGGCTTTAAAATGAAGTTTTGTGTAGGGTAAACCTAAGCCATAAGCATTGGAATGCCTTAAAATGAAATTAGATATTGAAGGGCCATAACTATTACCTCTTGGCCAAATCAAGATCAATAGGGAGGAGATGTGTTTTTAAAATTTCAAGCTCATATTTGGATTCTACATGGAAAATTATGTAGGATTGACCTAATGGGATAATTTTTAGGTTACTGGAAAACAATTCCAAAAATTCAAGAACAAAAGGGTTAAGGGTGTCTTGAATTCCGAGTTATATTTGTGTAGCATAGTTGTGATGTGTGTGGTTGCCCCTTTTTAAATGTGATTTTAGGCATTGACATTTGTGGAAGATAGGACCAAGATCAAGAGGTAAGGAAAGCATTGGAAGAAAGGCAGCAAGATTTAATTAACTTTTAATGTTAATTATTGCATTGATTGCTATGCAATTTCATGTGCTATTATGTGGTTGAGCTAATGATGTATGATGATGATATAACTATACTCCTTGCTTTAAGTGTCTTAGCTATTGCATGTTGGAGAGCTACATGTATAAGGTTAAGTAATTCCCTGTTAATAGCAAAAAGTTAGAATGCTTGTAATTGATGCATGCTTGATGTTATAGTTGATTTTCTTTTGTTATGCCTAAATGTTAGATTATTTTGAGGAGGGGTGAGATTTCAATAAAATCCTAGTAGTAAGAATAATCAACCATAACATCAACATGCGTCATCATTAAAGCATTTTAACATTAGCTACCATAAGAGAACTAATCTTCTTGTAAATAGGCAACCTTAACATGCAATAGCCTTGGCAATAAATGCAAGAAGCACCATATCACCATCATCATAGTTCAACCATATAATAGCAAGCATTCATGCCATAATAACAATGCAAAGTTAACATTAGTGATTAATTAAATCCCACTACCTTGTTCCAATAGCTCTTTGATTCTTTGATCTTCTTCCTCTCCTCCACAAATATCAAACCCTAACATCACAATCCATAAAAGGGTCAACAACATTACAAACCAAACCACACAAAAGCAAAGGCAAGAATCAAGTAACCCTTATTCCTTTAATCTTTAATCTTTGATTTTGGAGCTTTGTTTCCTTAAACCCTAAAAATTCTTTCTTAGTTCATTCCTATATGATTTTTCATGTAAAATCCAAGTATGAGCTTAGATTTATGAAAAGAAATTTCCTTCCTCAAAATTTGTGGGTTTTCCAAAAATCACAACTTCAATTCTAATGCTTCCAGTACTTGTTCTTTAAGTTTATCCTACACTATTTTCCATTTTGAACACAATGGAAGTATCAAAGCTTTAAAAACCTCATCCTAGGTTAGAGCTCTTGACTTGGCCGAACAGTCCCCTCAAGGAACTAACCATTAAATCTTTTCAAAAACAACACAAAACCTCTTGAAACAACCTTGAATCAAAGTTTTCTAACTATGTTTATCAACAAAACTTCCCTCCATAATCATTTATCAATTCAACCAGCACACTTCAAGGGGGATAACCAAAAATTTCAACCATCAAACTCAGGGAAATCAAGTAAGAAACAACATGGATTCAACCACTAACCTTAACTCCAAGCTTACTTGATTAAAGGTGGTTGCTTTCTCCTTGCTTGAACTCAGGAATATGGATGGTAAGGGTTTCTTCTCTCCTTGGCCAAAAAGAATGGTTAGAAAATTGGGGAGGATGAGCTCTCTTAATGCCCAAAATATCTCAACTACCAACATTTAATGATATGCCAAGTGTCACTTCCCTGCTTATTCTTGAAAAATCTCTCTTAATTAAGTAATTCGAAATGTAATTAGTTTCCAAAAGTCAGGATCCTCTCCATTTAAGGCTTGACACTTCACAACTTTAAATACTTTCTATTAGGGACTTGACGAGTGGCAAATTGTAGGGCAAGTAAAGTGCAATACCCTGGTCTTCACTTTATCAGTGCAATTTTACTTCGGGTTTAATTTCTTTTCTATAATTATAGTACTTTGGCCTCTGTAATTATTTTTTGTCAAATCCATAATTTATTCTCATCATTTTTATCTTCCCAAAAATGCCCTCTTTAACTCAATCTCAATTTTCCATTAATTAAATAAAAAGGAGAACTATTTTTCTTTTCATTAATGATTTTTCCACTTGTCCAAAGAATTAGGAAAAATCTTAGACATTTGAGGGTCTCTTTTTAATCCCATAATCTCTTATAATTCCATGGGACATCATAGAAATTTTCTTAGAACTTTATTCTCTTTAAAAATATTTATCTGGAATTTTCCAATAAATTAGCCTAAATCACCCTTAAATTCCTTTGTAATTTTCTTGAGGGTAATTTGGTTATAAAACTAATTATACATCCTCATATAATTCTCAAGGAATATTATCCTTATTATTCCTTAATTTGTTGAGGCTTGAAAATATTTCTCCATTATTATTTTTGACCAATTTTTCCTTAATTAGTCAAACTTTTATAATTGACTTGCAAAATCATACTAATTATTTTCCACCAAAATTTGTTTATTTCTTCTTATCCTTTTGGCCTTTAAATACTTAGAATATCCTTATTCCTAAATACTAGATTATTGGATGTGACATGTCACACCTTACTTATATAGTACCTTAGCATTCATTTAGAACCATTCTAGACCATATTGGATGGTCTTACACTTAAAAATTTCAATTTGGACGTTAATTTTCAGAAAATTACTGTTCACTGTCCAGTTTTCAGATTACAGGTCCAACTTTGAAAAATCATAACTAATTCTAGAAAAATCGTATGGAGGTGTTCCAAAATTCTACATAAATCTTTCAATACTCTTTAAGGGAAAAATATTCAACTAACTCATCCTCACTGAAAACATACAGTTTATTGGATTAAGATTACTATTCATTTGGTAAAATCTGGACTTTCCAGATTCTCCGCCTTACTTTGAAAATTCATATCTCTTCATATACACATCCAAATGAGGTGATTCACCACTCATTTTAAAGCTTGCGATGTGACTATAAGTATACCAAATTTTGTAGCTTAACTCATTCATATGATAGGTTAAACTGAAGCTCGAAACTAACTGCTCCATGACCTACGTTTTATCTCTTAACATCTCTTTACTTTAATTCTTTTTATTTCTTTGGCATACCTAACATGGGCTTACTTTTTCCCATTCATGCTCATACATTCCTCTACATGCCATAAGCTTTATAATTAAATACATGGCATTCACAACATAATTATAACATAGGAGAATTATACATTAAATATTAGTATCAATCATTAGCATCAATAATTCTCCACTTCTTCTCCTTGCTTCTCATGCCATTAGTGCCCATCATTGATTGACCTAAATGGTTGGTTACGAAGGGGTGAGATTCGAGGGAATCTCAGTAGCAAACATTACCACATACATGCACAAGATGGATGCTAGTATATGGTATGTAGTTTTTCATAAACTTAAGTTAACTAGTGTCATGCCATCATGCTTTATGCTTGATATACAAATACATGGCCATGGAAACATATTAAAAACAGTATTTCCAGCAACAATCATCACGTCACAACATCATTTAAACAACAAATACAAACCAACACATGAGCATAACATGTCAAGCACATAAAGGGTAAGTTCACTACCTTGCACCTCAAGCTTTCCTCTTACTTTTCCCTTGACTCCCTTGACTTTCCAACCATGTAGGCATTCGGTCAACATCACCAAACATTCTCTTGGATGTTCCAAAGGTCCTAAACATAACCATAATGATCACACAATCTATTAGGACCATCAGATTACATAAAGTTCAAGACTAGCTTTCTTGAACCTCAACCCTTTCTCTTAGTCTTAGGGGTTTTCTTTCTAACTTTTCTAATATAAATCTTATCATTTCCCATCCTTAAGATCTATTTCTTGTCAATTAGGACCACTTTAGATGGCCTTAGATTCAAGAATACCAAATCTGGAAATTTTGACTGATTGAGCTCAAATATTAGTTTCTTTTCATATCATTATCCATGATTTTGTCATACTTTCTGGTCCTTTTAATGAAAATTGTGCTTAACTGAGATTTATGGTTCTTACTTTAAGTTAGTGTCATTTTGAGGATTAAATTGTCATAATTGGTTGTTAATTGGATTCAATTAACTTCTAGGACAATTGATACTTCAATTTGTTACTTTTTATTGTAGGACACTAAAGATTTGGGGCCAGAATTGAAGAACCAAGGCAAAAGAAGCAAGAGAAGATCCTCTGCCTAAGTTCGCCGCGGCCAACATCTCACTTCGCCGCGGCGAAAACCCTTCCGTGAAGACAGGTCTCTGCCATGTTTCGCCGCGGCGAACATATTCTTCGCCGCGGCGAACCTCTCGAAGCAGCAATTCTCAGACCCGACCATTTCGGGAAATTTTGACCTACCCATCCCCAAAACCGACCCATGCACGTAAGTTTCGGGTTAGAAACCCTATTTTGGGTATGATGACAGAGATGACCATCATTCAGCCACCACCTACGTATCTTTCATCCTCTTCTCTCATTTCCACCTCAGAAACCCTAATCCCATTTCCATTTCTTCCATCTGCTGCTACCATGGCTGAAGAACAATATCTGGTTGGAGTTGATTCAAGAGTTATGACTAGCTAAGCTTCTCAACTCTTGAATATGGTGGAAGAAGCATGAGTTCACAAAGCTTCAAAGGGGAGTTAGCTTCATCTATAAGTTCTAGTTCTTTGTTTATGAATTTCTAGGTCTTAGGATTTGTAAATTTGGGCTGAACTATTTTGATTATGGTTGTAATCAATTCTGGATGATTGTCTTGTGTATTGGATTATTAGTGTTGAATTTGAGCTTCAATACATGTGGTTACATGTATGTTTTTATGCAACTCTTTTGATACTCTCTGTCTTGCATGGTAATGTGTGATTGTTGAGTTAATCTGGGCTTGCATTTAACCAAGTGCATTAATTAATCTTAATACACACACTAAGTGAGCTTAATAGGATCTTATGAAATGGGTACCATTGATTAAGATCCTAGACTTAAAGAGTTCTTTAAGGTTTTCATTTAGAAAACTTGGTGATTTCTACTCCCATACTTATTTTGAACTATGATTGCTTCAAAGCTATATTCAAGAGATTACATATCATTAACTTCACTTCATTACTACTATCTAGAAAAATCCAAAAACATAGTCACTTAGATTTGAATTAATTGCATTTAGTTTTAGCATTTCATTAATGGATAAAAACACCAAAAACCCCTTTTTCATTACTCTGCATAGCATTAATCTAACTTAGACATCTAATTTAGGCTCCCAAAAGAGAACGACCCGAGTTTGCACTACTGCATAGCTTGGATAATTTTTGAGCGAGAACCTCTAAGCGAACGACAAGAAAAGGCTCTCTTTCAAGTGGCGCCGTTGCCGGGGAGCCAAGAAATTGGTTCTCTAGGTTAGCTTGTGCTATTTGATTGACTTTTGAGGTTTTTGATCTTTATGGGTAGCATTTAGGGTAGTTTAGTTGCATATTTGTTCATAGTATAGGTTTTCATCTTGCATAGCATCAAAATTTTTGGAAATACAAACAAATATACTGATTTTCTTGATTTCAGCATTTCTCACGTTGCATCAGTGAAGTCCAGTGTCTGATAAGCATACTGCCCACTTTCGCCGCGGCCAACATTACCTTTCGCCGCGGCCAACTTTTCGAATTACTGAAGAAATTCCCTCGGGATACTTTCGCCGCGGCCAACCTGTTATTTCGCCGCGGCCAACTCTTTGAAAAACCGAAGGAATTTCTCTCGGGATACTTTCGCCGCGGCCAACCCCTGTTTTCGCCGCGGCCAACTCCCGATCAGACATCTGGTCTTCTCTGCCATCTTTCGCCGCGGCCAACCCCTGATTTCGCCGCGGCCAACTTCTCTGAAAGTTTTTAACACTTGCATTCAGCTTCTTTATCTGTGCATACTTACTCATACCCCACTCATACATACTCATACTCATCCATACATACTAATACTCATCCATATACTTTCATACTCACACCTTACACTTGCATCCATCACATTGCATACTTTTATTTGACTTTGTGTGCTGCAAGTCAATTTTGTTACTTTTTCTCTTGTGATACTTATTTTGCATGCCACGAAAAACCAAGCTTGTGCCCTATAACCCTGAGATTGAGAGAAGACTCACAGAGATAAGAAGAGAGAAAAGAGTCGGAGGGACAAGTGAGTTGGTGATCGAGCAAGAGAATATTTCAGTGGAATCTAGCCTATCCAGTAGTGAGAGTGAACCTACTGACCAAGAGATAATGGCTGATTTACCACAAAACCAACCTCATCCTAACCCCAATGCCAACCAAGTAAGGAATGGAGGCAATGGAGGAAATGGTGAGCAAGAGAGAGTGGGAGAAAATAATGGGAACCCTAGAAGAAGAACAATTAGGGAAGCCACCACATCTGATGTTAACTTTGACCCATTTACTGCTGCATGTCCAAATTTTGAAGTTAATTTTGAGATTAAGGGTTTATTGATTAACTCTCTTCCTAAATTTCATGGCTTGACAGGAGAAGACCCATACCTCCATTTGCAATCTCTTTCCATGATTTGTCAGAGTATGAAGCCTGTGGGAGCATCGTTGGACCAAGTGCTATGGAAGGTTTTTCATCTATCCTTGGAAGGCAAGGCTAGGGAGTGGTACATGAGCCTTCCAAGACATGTAGCTGATGCATACCATAGCTGGGGGAACTTAAGGAAGGCATTTTTGGAGAAATACTTTCCGGCTTCTCGGACTTCATCAATGAGGAAGGAGATTTATTCTGCCAAGCAAGACTACGATGAATCCCTCTATGATTACTGGAATAGATTTCAGGACCTACTTTCAAGATGCCCACATCATCAAATTCCGGATGAGCAACTGGTGCAGTACTTCTATGATGGGTTGAAGAACCAAGAGAAGGGTATGTTGGATGCTGCATCGGGAGGATCTTTAATAGACTCTACTGCTGCAGAAGCTTGGGATTTGATAAAGAAGATGGCCCTGAATCATCAACAACATGGGGTGAGAGATACAAAAGGAGTACATGAGATGGGAGCTGCTTCGGTGCACAACAGAAGAATGGACGCTTTGGAATCAAAGGTAGATTCTTTGGGAAGCCAAGTGACATCTCAACTATCTTTGATCACTGCTGAATTGAAGAATATGAGTGTGCATCGCCCATCCACTCCTATGGACATTACAGCGCCTAGTTGTGACACATGTGGATCAGTCATGCATATATCTAGCGTTTGTCCGGGCCGTTATGAGGAAGTGTCTGCAGTCTTCCAAGGCCGCCCAAATCAAAAATGGGACCCCTACTCCAACACTTACAATGAGGGATGGAAATCAAACCCTCGATTGGGCTGGAGGAATGATGATAGTAGACCTCCAAATAGATTTCAGAAGAGTGGAGGAGCTGGTCCATCTTCAAACCAGTTCCAAAACCAGTCTCAAGCCCTTGCGGTCCCACCTAAGGATGAAACGAATCAACTTCTACAGAATATGATGGCTTTAATGAAGGAAGAAAGGGCTGCCAACGCTACTCAGTTCAACTCCTTAGCTTCACTAATTCAACAAGATTCATCCAAGAATGATGCTAGATTTAGTGCTTTGGAAAAGAGAATGGAGCAATGGGAGACTAAATCTGAGAACATGAACTCCTATGTAACTCAGTTATCCAACAACATGAGTGAGCAACAAGCTAGAAGCAGTGGCACCATTCCTTCCAATACCGTCATAAACCCAAAGGGTTTGAATGCAATCACGCTACGAAGTGGGAAGCAAGTAAGATTCAGTGAAGAGGAAGAGGAATCAGTTGATGAGGAGATTGAGTGTGATAAGCCTCTTCCTAAACATTCAAGAGTTAAGAATTCTGAGAGTGCAAAAGAGAGAGAATTGCTAGATGAAAAGAAGTCAACTCTTCTAAGTAGCAAAGGAGCAAAATCTGAGAGTAATTATGAGGAAGCAGCATCAAAGGAGCATGATGGGTCATCTAAGCATGGAGAGGGTAAGCTGAATGATAAAGAGGTAAATCTCAAAGACCTTCCTTTTCCTAATTCATACTTGATAAGCAAAAGAAAGACTGAAACTAAATTTGAAAAAGATGTTATTGATTTGTTCAGTAGAGTGGAAGTTAATATTCCTTTGCTTGATCTTGTTAAGAGAGTGCCTGCTTATGCTAAATACCTTAAAGACCTATGTACCCATAAGAGAAAGTTTAGACCAAATGAAAGAGTCCAAGTGAGCTCCAATGTGTCTGCCCTGTTTAAGCCTCAAATCCCTGTGAAATGCCAGGACCCTGGATCCTTCACCATCCCTTGCACAATAGGAAAAGTTTCTATAAGGGGAGCCTTACTAGATCTAGGAGCAGCTATTAATGTGATGCCTAAGTCTGTATACACTTCACTAGGAGTCAAGACGCTTAAGTCTACCACTGTAGTACTCCAGTTGGCTGATAGAAGTATTAGGTATCCGGAAGGCATCATAGAGGATATTTTGGTTCAAGTTAAGGATTTGGTCTTTCCTGCTGATTTTTATGTACTTGATATGTCCTCTGAGCTTGTCCATGACACCACACTGATTCTTGGTAGACCCTTCTTGAGGACTGCTAACACTATGATTAGCATGAAAGAAGGTACCATCACTATGGAAGTAGGAGATCATAAGGTTTGTTTTAACATGTATGAAGCAATGAGGCATCCTTATGAAGACTATTCTCTCTTGGGTGTAAATATGATTGATGTTGCTGTTGATGATGGCTGTTCTGAGTTTGAATTGCTAGATGATTCCTCTAGTTCTGAACTTTATTCAGTTATTTCTGATGATGAGGATGACACTATTTCTTCTTTTTCATCCCTTTACTCTACACCTTCTTCTTGCTCATGTGGTGATAAAGATACATGCCTTGATTGCACTGTGTTTAATTGTATGCTCTCCCTCCCACATGCATTCTCTATTTCCTCCCTTGACCCCAATTTAGACTTTGATCCCTCTATTGTCAGCGATAATTCCCTTGGGGAAAGGTTTTCTGTTGCTATTTCAGATATGGAGGACGAAGTCATGGAAGAGATTCCCTCTAAGGCAGTTGCTGTAGATCAACTACAAGTTGGTTCAACGCTTGGAGAGGAAGCTATCTGCAAGGTTGAGGAATTTTCACTGATTGAAGGAAAGGGGAGTAATCTTTTCTCTCTTGAACTTCATAATTTGATTCCATCTATTGTGCAACCACCTACTCTTGAGTTGAAACCCCTGCCCCCTACTGTGAAATATGCTTTTCTAGAGTCTGATGAGCGATTACCGGTCATTATAGCTAACTCCCTATCTAAGGTTGAGGAAGAAAGACTCCTTACTGTTTTGAGAGAGCATAAGAGGGCTATTGGGTGGACTTTAGCGGACATTCCTGGAATTAGTCCAGCCATTTGCACACATAGAATCTTGCTTAGTGAAGGTTCAAAATCAGTGAGACAACCCCAGAGAAGACTAAACCCCCTGATTCTTGATGTGGTTAAAAAGGAAATTACCAAACTTCTAAGTGCTGGGATCATCTATCCCATATCTGATAGTGAGTGGGTTAGTCCAATACATGTAGTGCCAAAAAAGAGTGGGGTTACTGTTATTAGAAATGATAGGGATGAGCTTATTCCTACAAGAGTG
The DNA here is from genome assembly GCF_004799145.2 of Neltuma alba. NCBI lineage: Eukaryota > Viridiplantae > Streptophyta > Magnoliopsida > Fabales > Fabaceae > Neltuma > Neltuma alba. The sequence goes on from NW_021635492.1 coordinate 52,053, forward strand.
CAGAATTCCTGGCGTGTGTGCATAGATTATAGAAAACTCAATGATGCCACACGGAAAGATCATTTCCCTCTTCCTTTCATAGACCAGATGCTTGAGAGACTTGCAGGCAAATCTCATTACTGTTTTCTAGATGGTTTCTCTGGGTACTTTCAAGTACCTATTGCACCGGAGGACCAAGATAAAACCACTTTTACATGCCCTTTTGGTACCTTCGCCTATCGTAGGATGCCTTTTGGGTTATGTAATGCTCCAGGGACTTTCCAACGTTGTATGATGGCTATATTTGTGAATTTTTAGAGGAATGTATGGAAGTCTTTATGGATGATTTTACTGTTTATGGTGGTTCTTTTGATGATTGTCTTTCTAGTCTTGAAAAGGTTTTGAAAAGATGCATTGAAAAGAATTTGATTTTGAACTTTGAAAAGTGCCATTTTATGGTCAATGAGGGGATAGTTCTAGGACATTTGATTTCTAAAAAGGGAATTGAAGTTGATAAAGCTAAGATTGAGGTTATATCTTCTTTGCCTTATCCTGCCTGTGTTAAAGATATTAGATCATTTTTGGGTCATGCGGGATTCTATAGGCGGTTTATAAAAGATTTTAGCAAGATTGCTTTACCTCTCTCAAAGCTTTTACAAAAAGATGTGAAATTTGATTTCGATGATTCTTGTAAAGTTGCCTTTGGTGAATTGAAATCTAAACTCATTTCTCCTCCTATTCTTGTTGCACCAAACTGGACCATGCCCTTTGAAATTTCATGTGACGCTTCTAATTTTGCTGTAGGAGCTATGTTAGGCCAGAGGGAGGAGAAGCTCTCAAGAGTCATTGCCTATGCTTCGAAAACACTGGATGCAGCTCAAGTCAACTATACCACAACAGAAAAAGAGCTATTTGCAGTTGTTTTCGCTTTAGAGAAGTTTAGACCTTACTTGTTAAATTCTCATGTGACTGTTTTTACTGATCATGCAGCTGTTCGCTATCTTCTTAAGAAACCACAATCGAAGCCACGATTGATTAGGTGGACATTACTTCTTCAGGAATTTGACATTGAAATCAAGGATAGAGCCGGGGCTGAGAACCATGTAGCCGATCACTTAAGTAGGCTACCTGATGATACACGGGGAGTAGACTCTTCTGAACTCACCTGTGATTCCTTTCCTGATTCAGTATTATGTGCTCTAGCTGTTAAAGAGCCTTGGTATGCGCATATTGTTAATTATCTTATAACCGGACTCACCCCCCCTTTCATGTCTAAATTTCAGGCACAAAAACTTCAAAGCGAATCGAGGCACTACATCTGGGATGCCCCTCACTTATGGCGGATATGTAGTGACCAAGTTATCAGAAAGTGTGTGCCTAGTGAAGAGTTTGAGTCTGTCATTACAGCTTGCCATTCAATGGTTTGTGGTGGTCATTTCAGTGCAAGGAGAACATCTAGGAAAATTCTAGATTCTGGTTTTTACTGGCCAACCCTTTTTAAAGATTCTTATGATTTTTGTCGGTCCTGTGACAAATGTCAACGTTTTGGGGGGTTAGGTAAAAGACATGAAATGCCTCAACAACCTTTACTGTTTTGCGAAATTTTTGATGTTTGGGGGATTGATTTCATGGGTCCCTTTCCTTCGTCCTTTGGTTTTATATACATTCTTCTGGCTGTTGATTATGTTTCCAAATGGATAGAGGCTGTACCTACTAGAAAAGATGATGCCCAAGCGGTTTCTAAGTTTCTTAAGTCCAACATTTTCTGTAGGTTTGGGATTCCAAGGGCTGTGGTTAGTGATAGAGGTACCCATTTTTGTAATAAAGTGGTAGATAACTTGTTTTCTAAATTTGGTGTCACCCACAAAGTCTCCACTGCATATCACCCCCAAACCAATGGCCAAGCTGAAGTGTCCAATCGAGAAGTGAAACAAGTGCTGGAGAAGATAGTCAAACCATCCAAGAAAGATTGGAGCCTAAGATTAGAGGAAGCATTGTGGGCCTACAAAACTGCCTATAAGTCGCCAATTGGAATGTCTCCTTATCGTTTAGTCTTTGGCAAAGCATGCCATCTACCAGTAGAGTTGGAGCATAAGGCATATTGGGCAGTCAAACAATGCAACATGGATTTACAATCTTCTGGGGTGGAGAGGAAGTTGCAGCTGCAAGAGCTTGAGGAACTGAGATTGGAGGCTTATGAGAGCGCTAGACTTTACAAGGAGAAGACAAAATTGGTGCATGATAAGGGTCTCCTACGGAAGAACTTCAAGGTGGGAGACAAAGTGCTGATGTTTAAGGCCAGATTCAAATTTAAGCAAGGAAAGTTCAACACCCGTTGGGATGGGCCTTACACAGTCACAAAGGTGCATAATTTTGGAATGGTGGAGCTTCTCGATGAGAAAACTGGAGCAAACCTTAAAGTTAATGGCCATCAGTTGAAGCTCTACCATGAGAACCAGAAACCCCCTTAGCTCCCTGGTAGTTTCTTTCCTTCACTCATTTACATGCTTTTGCTTAATTGTTAATCTTGTTATGTTGCATGTGTTGTATGTTGAATGAGTGTGGGGGAGAAACTCCCTTCAGTAGGAAAGTAGAGTAGTTATAGCTAATTTCAATAAGACTCCCCTGGTAGTTTTTGATCTCTCTCCTATCTTGTTTCATGCCTGATGAATTGGTGTTTTTAAGTGAATTATATGATTCAATTTGATTGAGGAATTTTATCTGTGGTATACTGCCTATTCATGGATTTGTTGAACACCTCTTGATCTCTTTTGAGGCATTTTCTAAAGTTTTTGAAATATCCAGCCTTGTCTGTTGTTGGTTGTTGTGTTTATCTGGGTTTAAGTGTTTTTTTTTGTTTTTCTCTGCGCGTTCTGTGGTGTTTCGCCGCGGCGAAACTCGGCCGTCCTGTGTGTTTCCTCGGGACTGTTTCGCCGCGGCGAACTTATGTTTCGCCGCGGCGAAACGTCTTTCTTCCGTTCGTTGCTTCTCGGGCATTGTTCGCCGCGGCGAACGTGCCGTTTCTGCGTTGAGGCGTTTCGTTTTCTGGCTCTTGTTTCCGCGTGTTTTTCCCTTTCTGCCCCTTATCTGAACCGCCCACCCCTCTTCCATGAACCCCTTTTCGTCTTTTCCCATCCCCACTCAATTAAACCCCTATTCTTCTCCTCTAATTTCAAAACCGTCGCCCCCCCTCTCTCAATCAGTCGGCCCCTCATTTTCCTCTCCCTTCCCCCTGCTCTTCTTCCTCTTCGATTTCTGCTTCGCCTGTGCCTCGTGTGTGTGTGTTTCTATTATCGAGCCGCCAGCCGCGCATCAGTGTTCTTCCCCATCTCTTCTCCTCTCCCTTCTTCCATTTTTCAGTTCCCTTTATTCCTTGCTCCAGCTGCGCATCCGTGTTCCTTCTCCCCCCTTCTTGGTATGTTCTTTCTCCTCCCTTGTTCTTTCCTTTAGTTTAGTTTAGTTTAGTGGTTTATTAGGTTATTTGTTATGGTTTTTGCTATTGGATTAGTTTGTGGTTAGTGTAGTTGCGTGGCCTGTAGGTTACTAATGATTCATAGTGCATTGTCTTTTTAATTACTGTATTTGCTTAATTTTGAAAATTTTTAGTCCTCTGAAAACCTATGAATCATTAACTAACCATTTGCCACTGTTAGGTTTTAATTTTGTTCATTTCTGTGTTGTTTAGGTTGTAGGTCTTTTTGTTGTGATTAGTGTTCTTTCTGTTTGTTGCTTCAGGATATGCCTCGCACCAAAAACCCAAACCCTGAACCTTTACCCGTGTCTGAGTCTGAGTCTGACTCTGAGGGACCCATAACCTATGATTCCATCTATAGGGTAGTGGACAAGCGCCCCCTCCTTAGGGAGAGAGCCTTTCCCCTTGAACCATCCGACCATCCCTTTGTCCAAAGACTTCAGGAATCCCAAATGCTTGAATTGGCTCGCCCACGAGCTAATGGTAATGATGTCTTTGTCCGCCATTTCTACACCTACGCCCGCCTTAATGGCATGCTATCCATTCCTTTCCGGGGCAAGCTTGTGAACTACACTTTCACTATTTATAACATAAGAGACCACTACCGGCTTCCTGTAGTCCGTAATTCTCAGTACTCTCATTATCGCGATAATTATCCTTATGATGAGATTGTCCAGACCCTATGCCGGGATGGTGCCACTTGGCATCGTCCCCGCACTGCTGAACTGTACTTAAAACGTTCTGATTTTCGGCCTGAGGCAAAGCCATGGCTACACTTAGTCTGCAATAACATCCTACCTACTTCCCACCTCCAGAACCTCCCCAAACACCAAGCTCTTATTGTTTTTCTCCTCATGACCGGCAAATCCTTTGATGTAGCTGAAATCATTCAATCCGCCCTCCATTCTTCCGTCAATACCAAAAAAATCACCAATAGCATTGTCTTTCCCCATCTTGTTTCTGACCTTTTCCGCAAGTGCGGAGTTCCTACATTTGATGATGACAGCTACTTTGAGCCTGCCCCTCTATTCCGGTTTGAGCGCCTTAAACCGCCCACCATTGCACCCCACCCACCTGTCCACCCCGTATACGATGTTAGTGCAGGCCAGGCCGCCACTGATCCAGCCGAGGAAGGCCCTGATGTTCCCGAACCCCCCCAGCCCGTCACCTTAGACACGCTTGCCGATGATATTGACGAGCTATCTGAGGAAGTTCATCAGATTCGCGTTACACTCATTCGAGAGATAAAGCGGCAGAAGGACCGTGATGCCCTCTATGAGCGAGAACGTCGCTACCGCCGCCGTTTTGATGCTTTGCTTGCGGATCGTTTGAACTTCGCTTTACCGGCTGAGGAGGAGGAGCCACAGCACCATATGGGTATGGACGGAGCAGGCACATCAGGTGCAGGACCGTCAGGATCTGGAGCAGCTGACACTGAGCTTCAGTCTTAGTTTTCTGTTTTTGTGGTTTTCTGTTGTTTTCGTTTGCTCTTTTGTTTCATGTGTTGTTTTGAGGCTGGATTGTTTCTTACACTTTATGGTGCCTCATTGGTTTTTACGCTTGTTCACTTGGATGATTTCTGATTAGTTTGCTTTAATCTTTGTTCTATTTTCACTTCTGAGCCTCCTTGCATTATTTGCTATCCCTTGTTCACAAATTGAGGACAATGTTGTGTTTAAGTGTGGGGGAGGTCTATATTGTGGATTTTAGCAAATGCTTCTCGTGCATCCATACATTTAGATGATTTTGAGGTGTTTTTGAACTGATAGATTGGTTTAATTGTGAATATTTTGAGTTTAGTTGCTGAAGAGTTGAAATTGCACAGGAATTTTCGCTTTCTGCCATGTTTCGCCGCGGCCAACTTCTTGTTTCGCCGCGGCGAAGCCTCCTCTTTCACGACTAATAAGCCATTCGGGCATGTTTCGCCGCGGCGAACCCTTAAAAAAAAAAAAAATTTTAATAAATTCCTTGCAATCTCAGCTGGTCTTCAAAAATTTTTTCCCAGCTTAGAATCTTCATACTCCTGCACCCTTTTTAAATTAGTAGAAAAGTTCAAATTGTACTAGTGCTTTTAGAAAATTTTCCATGTTTTTAAATGAGGGATGAACTTAGGCTAGTTATTCTCATGTTTTTGACAGATAGTAAATGATGATGTGCTTTGAAATTATGACTATGTGGTTGTTAACTTTTGAGATTGACTAATTGAGATTTAAGCCTTGTTGGAAGGATTTTTGGACCTTAAGTTATTGAATTGAGTGAATCTGCTTATTTCATATTTCTCTAGAACTTGTTTTCATTCTTAATCAAAGCTTAGCGAATCAATTTTTGTAAAAATGATAGAGGCATTCGATTTCATACCCACATTTCCCAAACACAAACCCAATCATTTTACCTTTGCAAACCCTTTTGAGCCTTCATCTTGAGTACATGCATGCAACATAACATAAAAAAAAAAAAAAAGAGAAAAGAGAGAAGTTGCTCAGCCGAAAAAAAAAAATATAAAAAGGGATATAAAAAAAAAAAAAGAAGAAAAGAGATGTAAATATTAAAAATAAGTAACTTCTCTCCCAGTTGTTATTTAGACTAATTTTGTCTTAATAATTTGTATGTTCGTACTCATTTTCATCTTCATGTTCATTCTCATTTCATTCATTCCGACTGACCTCCATTCCAAATTTTGACCCTTAAAAGTCCTCTTGATTTGCAAAGTTGTTTCCCATGGTGGAGAGGTAGAATTATTACAAGCCTATGGTAGAAATTGGATTGAGTAGACTTGGAGTGAAATAACCCTAAAGACAAGTGAGTTAAGAGTGAAACACTTATCCGTGAGATGGATCTTTCTTAATCAATCTTTTAAGTTAATTTTCCTTTGTGCTCATTTTCTTAGCATGTCCTTGTTTACTGATGTCAACTCCGTGAGAATTTCTTACTAATCTTCTACTTTCATCTTTAAGCATGGTAGTATTTCTCTTTGTTCTAGTGTCACTTTGAATTATTCTCGCGCTTTGTTCAGGAGTACAAAGGTCTAAGTGTGGGGGAATTTGATTGAGCTCAAAGTATTAGTTTCTTTTCATATCATTATCCATGATTTTGTCATACTTTCTGGTCCTTTTAAGTGAAAATTGTGCTTAACTGAGATTTATGGTTCTTACTTTGAGTTAGTGTCATTTTGAGGATTAAATTGTCATAATTGGTTGTTAATTGGATTCAATTAACTTCTAGGACAATTGATACTTCAATTTGTTACTTTTTATTGTAGGACACTAAAGATTTGGGGCCAGAATTGAAGAAACCAAGGCAAAAGAAGCAAGAGAAGATCCTCTGCCTAAGTTCGCCGCGGCCAACATCTCACTTCGCCGCGGCGAAAACCCTTCCGTGAAGACAGGTCTCTGCCATGTTTCGCCGCGGCGAACATATTCTTCGCCGCGGCGAACCTCTCGAAGCAGCAATTCTCAGACCCGACCATTTCGGGAAATTTTGACCTACCCATCCCCATAAACCGACCCATGCACGTAAGTTTCGGGTTAGAAACCCTATTTTGGTATGATGACAAGAGATGACCATCATTCAGCCACCACCTACGTATCTTTCATCCTTTTCTCTCATTTCCACCTCAGAAACCCTAATCCCATTTCCATTTCTTCCATCTGCTGCTACCATGGCTGAAGAACAATATCTGGTTGGAGTTGATTCAAGAGTTATGACTAGCTAAGCTTCTCAACTCTTGAATATGGTAGAAGAAGCATGAGTTCACAAAGCTTCAAAGGGGAGTTAGCTTCATCTATAAGTTCTAGTTCTTTGTTTATGAATTTCTAGGTCTTAGGATTTGTAAATTTGGGCTGAACTATTTTGATTATGGTTGTAATCAATTCTGGATGATTGTCTTGTGTATTGGATTATTAGTGTTGAATTTGAGCTTCAATACATGTGGTTACATGTATGTTTTTATGCAACTCTTTTGATACTCTCTGTCTTGCATGGTAATGTGTGATTGTTGAGTTAATCTGGGCTTGCATTTAACCAAGTGCATTAATTAATCTTAATACACACACTAAGTGAGCTTAATAGGATCTTATGAAATGGGTACCATTGATTAAGATCCTAGACTTAAAGAGTTCTTTAAGGTGTTTCATTTAGAAAACTTGGTGATTTCTACTCCCATACTTATTTTGAACTATGATTGCTTCAAAGCTATATTCAAGAGATTACATATCATTAATTTCACTTCATTACTACTATCTAGAAAAATCCAAAAACATAGTCACTTAGATTCGAATTAATTGCATTTAGTTTTAGCATTTCATCAATGGATAAAAACACCAAAAACCCCTTTTTCATTACTCTGCATAGCATTAATCTAACTTAGACATCTAATTTAGGCTCCCAAAAGAGAACGACCCGAGTTTGCACTACTGCATAGCTTGGATAATTTTTGAGCGAGAACCTCTAAGCGAACGACAAGAAAAGGCTCTCTTTCAGGTACTGTTCACGCAGAAACTCCAGAATTTTTTCTCAACTTTGAAAATTCATAATTAAATCTAAAAATATCCAAATTGAGTGCTTCCAAGTCTCACTGAAGGCTCCTTAAGTTAAATTTAAAGAAAAAATAGTTTTAGGAACCAATTCTATGCTGAACAGTACCGGAATTGTACGGAACTCAAAACTCTTCCAAAAGTTCAACACTGTTTCCAGATTTCAAACCCTAACTTTGAAAAATCACCATAAATCGTACACATATCTAAATGAAGTATTCTACCCATGGATTTAAAGCTTACAGAGTGTACTTTAAGCATGAAAAATTTCAGAATGAGACACGCACGGTAACTAATTCAAAATAGGTATCAAATTAGATGCTATAGCCACCACATACCTTGATCTTGAAGCTTGAACTTAGGTGGACTTTCTCTCACTAGAAATAGCTCTTTCTCTCTCTAGATGCAAGGGCAGCAGAGTTTCCCCTAGTGTTCATTAGCTTGGCCGAATTGGGGGGGAGAAGAGTGCCTATTTATAGCCAAAAAGTTGGCTTGAATGGACCAAAATGCCCTTAGTAGCTAGAAGAAGGAGTAAGGGCAATTTTGGAAGTTCAAGTGGACTTTTGCATCATCATTGCATCACCTTATTACATCATCCTTGCATCATGCTTCTAGAAGAGGCCACATGTTGCAAAAATAGTGAAGGAGAAGGAAGATTAAATCATAACTGTAGGATCTAAACTTAGCCCTTAAGTTTCCTCTTATATTACTTGGCCCACATTTCTCCGACTTTCTTTATGGCCTTTCAGGATTCAAAAAATTCTTCTATCTACTCCATAAATTCCCCTTCATTCTAGAGAGTATCTATGAATTTTCTCAGGCCATAACACTTCCTCTAAGCCTTGTATAAAAATCATTTACTAAAATACCCTTTTATAGGTATAATCTGCTCTTTAATTTATTAAAGCCATTCTACTGGCCTTTTGGTTGCAGGACTAATTTTATAAATTAGTATAACCTTTCAACCAATTAATCCTTATTTTTACATACATTTTTGAGGTCTCTTGCTGTTTTAAATAATTACCTCAAATAGTGTACTTTTTATTGGCCATAACCTCATAAATTCCATTTAAGCTATCTGAGGGGTATTTTCATCTTTTCTCTTCATAGAAGAGTCTTAGAATATTATTTCCCATTTTTTGGGATTTTCTTGGAATTTTTTATACACTCTTCCATTTTTGCCCTTGCTGGTCATAACTTTTTGAATTTACAGTTTAGTCCTTGCTTGGACTTAACTTCATATAATCCTCTCTTTGAGGCTTCTAACTTAACCTTTGGCCTATATCTAGCCTCTTTTCTCTCTCTAGACCTTCGAGACTTTACTGGAGTCTCTGACCTTGATTATACTGAAACCCCTGAAAAACTTTTACTTTGCAGTTTAGTCCCTGAGACTGCTTTGACTTCCTTTCTCATCTTTGGGACTTCTGCTCAAAAAGGGTCTGGTAACCTATCCAATTCAGGCTACTTTTGATGCTTCTAGGCCCAAAAGTCTAGATGTTACATGACACGATCAGTGTTAATAGTTATCCAGTGATTGCTGAGGAGGGACTATGAAGATTGATAAAGAGAACATATGTACCTCTACTAATCAATCTAAGAGAAATGATTTTAGTAGAAGCCCATAAGAGCCGTTACACACATCATCCAAGAATGACTAAAATGTATCATGATGTGAGAGAACTTTTTTGGTGGCCTAGAATGAAGAAAGATATAACAAATAATGTATCCAAGTGTCTAACATGCCATAAGGTGAAAGTAGAACACCAAAAACCAGCAGGATAGTTACAACCCTTGGACACCCCTAAATGAAAGTGGGATAGTATATCTATGGATTTCACAGTAGGGTTACTACTTACGTCATCTAAGCATGATGCCACATGGGTGATAGTGGATCGATTGACCAAGTCAGCCCATTTTCTAACAATGAATATGAAAGATATGCCAGAAAAGTTGGTAAGGTTATATATTAAGGAGATTGTTAGCCTGCATGGTGTTTCGAGCAGTATTGTTTCTTATCAAGATCCAAGGTTCACATCGAACTTTTAGAGAGCTTTACAGAAAGAAATGGACACTACTCTCAAATTTAGCACAGCGTACCATCCTTAAATAGATGGATAGACAAAGAGAACAATTCAGACTCTAGAAGATATGTTGTGGGTTTGTTCGCTTGTCTTTGGTGGCAATTCGAATTCATACTTGCTATTGGCTGAATTCGTGTGTAATAATAGTTATCACTCAAGTATTCAAATAGCCTCGTACGAAGCTCTTTACGAGAGAAAGTACAGATCTTCCTTGTGTTGGACCGAGTAACATGAAGGAAAGATATATGGTTTTGATTTAGTAGATCAGACCTCTCAACAGATTAAGATGATTCAACAAAGGCTCTTAGTGGCTCAAAGAAGATAGAAGAGTTATGGTGACACTAGAAGGAGGCTATTAGATTTTGAAGTTGGGGATCATGTATTCCTTAAGATTTCTCTAACTACAGTAGTGGGTCGATCCCTAAAGACAAGGAAGTTAAGTCCAAAGTATGTTGGACCATTCTAGATTCTTTTAAAAGCGGGACCAGTAGTGTAACATCCAAACTTTTAAGCCTAGAAGTACCAGAAATAGCCTGGATTGAATAGGCTACTAGACCCCTTTTGAGCAGAAGTCCCAAAGATGAGAAAGGAAGGCAAAACAGTTCAGGGACTAAACTGCAAAGTAAAAGTTTTAAGGGGCTAAAGTGTAATCAAAGTTAGAGGCTTTAGTAAAGTCTTGAAGGCCCAGAGAGAGAAAAGAGGCTAGACACAGGCTAAAGGTTAAGTTAGAAACCTCAAAGAGAGGATTGTATGAAGCTAAGTCCAAGTAGGGACTAAACTGTAAATCCAGAAAGTTATGACCAACAAGGGTCAAAATGGAAGAGTATACGGAGAATTCCAAGAAAATCCCAAAAAAATGGGAAATAATATTCTAAGGCTCTTTTGTGAAGAAAAAAAGATGAAAATACCCCTGAGACAGCTTAAATGGAATTTTTGAGGTTATGACCGGTAAAAAGTATACCGTTTGAGGTAATTATTTGAGATAGCAAGAGACCTCAAAAATGTATACAAAAATAGGTTAAATGGTTGAAAGGTTGTACTAATTTATAAAATTAGTCCCGCAACCAAAAGGCCAGTGGAGTGGCTTTAATAAATTAAAGAGCCGGTTTTACCGATAAAAGGGTATTTTGGTAAATGAATTTTTATGCAAGGGTTAAAGGAAGTGTTATGGCCTAAGAAAATTTATAGATATTCTTTAGAATTAAAGGCCATAAAGGAAGCTGAAAAAACGTGGGCCAAGTAAATTCGGAGGAATTAAGTTTGATCCAACGGCTAGGATCTAATCTCTCATCTCCTCCACCACTTTTATGACACTTGGCATCTTCTAGAAGGTTGAGGTAAGCATGATGCAAGAAGATGATGCAATGACGATGTAAAAGTCAACTTGAAGTTCCAAAATTGCCCTTACCCTTTCTTTTAGCCACTAAGGGCATTTTGGTCCATTCAAGCCAAATTTTTGGCTATAAATAGGCACTCCCTCCCCTCATATTTCAGCCAAGCAAGGGACCATAGGAGAAACTCTGCCACTCTTGCATCTAGAAAGAGAAAGAGCTATTTTCTAGTGAGAGAAAGTCCACCTAAGTTCAAGCTTCAAGATCAAGGTATATAGTGGCTATAGCATCTGATTTGATGCGTATTTCGAATTATTTACTGTTCATATATGACTCTGAAATTTTTCATGCTTAAAGTACACTCTGTGAGCTTTAAATTCATGTGTAGAACACTTCATTTGGATATGTGTACGGTTTATGGTGATTTTTCAAAGTTAGGGTTTGAAATCTGGAAACAGTGTTGAACTTTTGGAAGAGTTTTGAGTTCCGTACAATTCCGGTACTGTTCTGTGTAGAATTGGTTCGTGAAACTATTTTTCCTTTAAATTTAACTTAATTATCTTTCAGTGAGACTTGGAACCACTCAGTTTCAATTTTTATGGAATTAATTATGAATTTTCAAAGTTAAGCAAAAATTCTGGAGTTTCTGCGTGAACAGTACCCGCGAACCAAAATTTCCAGATTTGATATTCTTGAATCTAAGGCCATCTAAACTAGTCCTAATTGACAAGAAATGGATCATAAGGATGGAAAATGATGAGATTTATGTTAGGAAAGCTAGAAAGAAAACCCTAAGACTAAAAGGAAGGGTTGAGGTTCAAGAGAGATAATCTTGAATTTTATGTAATCTAGTGGTCCTAATAGATTGTATGATCATTATGGTTACGTTTAGGACCTTTGGAACATCCAAGAGGATATTTGGTGATGTTGACCGAATGCCCACATGGTTGGAAAGTCAAGGGAGTGAAAGGAAAAGCAAGAGGAAAGCTTGAGGTGCAAGGTATTGAACTTACCTATTGTCATTGCTTGATGTTGTATGCTTGTGTGTTGCTGTGTACATGTTATTGAATGTTATTGTGACATGTTTTAGCTGCTGTAATTGCTATTCATGATGAGTAGATTATGTTTCCATGGCCATGCATCAAGAAGTTAGATTTGAGCATGCTAATATGTCACTAATTAACAAGAGAATAAACAAGTTACGTGTAGTGCATTAGCATCCATCTAGCGTGATTATGTGGTATTGTTTGCTACTGAGATTCCTCCGAATCTCACCACTCCCTAACCAACCATATAGGTCAATCATCAATGGGCAATAATGGCATGAGAAGCAAGGAGAAGAAAGTGGAGAATTGTTCATGTTAATGAATGATATTATTATTCATTGTGTAATTCTCTTATTATGTAATTTATGTTATGGATGCATATTGTAACACCTTACTTTTAACATACGTAATAGGCTCAGCGGAAGTCTTTGGAAGCATTTTGGATGGTCACAAAGTTTGGAAAACATAGAAAATTTTAACCCTTTCTCGGGTTACTATTCACTTTTGCTTAAAAAGTGACCAAACTTTAAAAATTCATATCTCGAGCTACAGAACTCAAAACTGAGTGCTTCCAAATTCTACGGAAAGCTTACTCCATATCCTTTTGAGGAAAAATACTTTGGGAATTTATTTCCTTGAAAATAAATACCAGTTTCGTTTTGAAAATTTACTGTTCATTTGGTCAATTTTCCATTTTCCACTTTATTTTAGCCCAACTTTGGAAGGGCATAACGTTTTGCGTGGTTATCGGATTTCAGTGATTCAAATCTCATATTGCAGATAAAAATACAAGCTATCTGCTCACTGAATCCAAGGTCCTAACTCACTCGTATGTGGACTTTGACTTTGGTCAAAGTTTAAGCCTTAAAGAATTTACTTTTATCCCCCTTGGAAGGATAAAGTCTCTCTTTGGACCTAGAGCTATCATACCATCATATAAGCATGCAAATAACTTCATAATAACATCTAGCATGCTTTTCTACCATGCATGAAGACATAAACCCTAAAACATACTTTAATTACATAACTTTGCAAATAGGGTTTTTCTATGTCTTCTTGAATTTCCAACTTCTTCAAGATACTTTACTTTTTCTTCTTGGCCACCTCTTTGCCCTTGCTCTTGGCTAGTGAAGGCCCTAGGGTTTTGTTAAATATGGGGGGTAAGATTCTTGGGAATCTTAGTAGTAATACATCACAATTATGGTTACAACTTAACATGTCATTTAGCTATATGCAAACATACACATAAACATGTGACTTGCCATGGAATTTAAACACATAACATTATCATATCATGACATAGCATATCATCTCCATGTATCAACATCATAACATAAAAATCATGGAGGCATCATGGCATAAAATAAAGCATACATAGCATAAAATGATCATGTATGTAACACTTATAAATAGGATGTAAAACTACCTTTACTTGGCTCTTTTTCCTCTTTCAAACCGTGGCCCTTCTTTGAGGTTGTATAAAGCCTATTTAACAACCAACAATGCCACTTAGATCATTACATAAACCCCATAATTTAACTCTAGCTCAAAACCCTTTTATCTTGAATTTTGGCCTAACTTTCTTAACTTAATTCTTGAAACTTTTAAGGGCTAATCCTACATGATTTTTCATGTAGAATCCAAATATGGAATTGGTTTTATGAAATTCCATTCCCTCCTTAAAATTTCTCTAGGCCGTGACATGTAGGGACTTAGGGTCCAAAATCCTTTTAAAAATTCAAGCTTCCAACTTTGCTTTCTTGGTGTATTTATACACAACACCATTTTCTAAACTCATTGGAAGCATCAATTAAAATCAAAACATTTTCCTTTGTAAACCCTACTTAGGCCGGACATAGCTCAAAGTGAAAGGGAAGGATTTTTCATGAAAAGCTCTTTGAAATCTCTTGATTCAAGCCCTTAAACAAGCTTTAATCTTAACCTTAAACCTTTTGAACTAACTTTCATCATTTTTAGGAATTTTGGACAGCACCTCCCCTAGGTTTTATCCATCCAAAATTCACCCAAAGATGAGGAGAAACTAAGAACAAATGAACTAGGGAAGAAGAGAACACTTACTTGAACTTTGTCCTAGCTTTTCCTCTTGGTTCTCTCTTCTTTCTCCCTCTTGGAAAATTTTTTCCATAGTTTCTCTTCTCTTTTCTCTTGTGCCGTGAATGCTCCCCCTTGGTGTCTATTTATAGACAAAAATTAGGGTTGAACTATTGGTTATTTGCATAAAGGTCCTTGGTGCAAGATTACATCCTAGCCTTTCATTTTGTCTTGATCTTGAACTTGGCTCACATCAAGCCACGTTTCAAGCTTTGTTTCCACTCAAGACAAGTCATCTTTCATGGTTCTAATTTAACCACAACTCATTCTTATCTTAGTGCTATAATAGCCTCTTAATATGGTCACATGTTGATTTTATTACATGGTGGCAAATGAAAACACATTTCATACTTCCCTTCCTTTCCTTTCTCTTGATATTTTCTCAAGACAATCTTGCTCTTCAAGCCACTAAAAATGACGCCATGCACCTCTCTTTCTTGCCTCTTTTGTTGACTTAATTGCTTGACACACAAAGAGACACAAAGGCTTAATTTCCTTGGTTACAAACTAACCAAATCTAACTTAATTATTTGGTTATAATCTAACCAAATCATAACTATTTCCTTAACCATAATTGGACCATAATTCATCATCTTTCCTTGGGCATTAATTAATCATATATTTATGCCAATTTTCGTAATAATTATTGGGCATAATTTATGTCACGTGATTTTATCACATAATGACATATTTTGGCCTTAATTAATCAAGGTGAATTCCTTTAATTACCTTGACCAATTTTCTTAATCCTCTTTGACTTTTTTTTTAAAGTCAATATAATCTATTTTTGACCACTTAAATTCTCCAAAACACTTGTGGCACAAACCTTATTAAATTAATTAGGGATTAACTTATAATTAGGTTACAAAATAAAAGTCAACTCCCTTGGTCAACATTTTATTTTTACCTAATTTTTCCCTAATTATTTCATAAATCCATTTTCTTCATAAAAATCACTTTTGGGGTTTTATTAAATATTTTCGTACCCCAGGCTTCCGGACAATTCACTTATTCCTGAATGATTGTCCGTTTAATTTATCGGTAACCCGATAAAATCCACTGTCTCAAAAATCATATATCAGATCCCCGTAATTTTCTCCTTATTACAAGGGTGATCCATGATTTACCTGAGAATTTTCTGAACTCTCAGTTGCTCAGAAATCCCATTCCTGAGAAATCGGGCTTTCTACCGATAAGAATTCTACCGTAAAATCCATTATCGTACTTCTGCTCATCAATTTGGGCTGGAACCAATTTTTGAAATTACTATAATTCTCAAGGGATTTTCCATAATTTTCCCAAGAATTATTGAGGTCTCTGGGTATTTTTACCAAAATACCCCTAATTATTTCAGTCCAAATATCCGGTATTTTTGACTGTCCCGGAAAATTCCAGAAAAATTCTCATAATTCTTTTAGACCTCAAGTATCATTGTTTGCTATTTAGTTTCCTTTTTACAGCCCTTCTGGAAATATTGAAATTTCCATTATCCAATCTTATCAGATAATTTTCCCCTATCTACCGGTGTCCAATTTACACCAGCCAGATATTTTTGGGACTTTCTCATTATCCTTAACATTCTTCTCACATCAATTCTCCATTACGGGCTACTTCATTTTTGACCCGTACTTTCAGGGCTATTAGGGTTACAAAATTCGGGATGTTACACATATGATGCCATGTATTTAATTATAATGCTTATGGCATGTATAGAAATGTATGAGCATGAATGGGAAAGAGTAAGCCCATGTTATGTATGCCAAAGAAATAAAAAGAATTTAAGTAAAGAGATGTTAAGGGATAAAATGTAGATCCTGGAGCAGCGGGTTTGTAGCCCCAGTTTGACCTATCAAACGAAGAAGTTAAGTCACGAGATTCAGCAAACTTATAGTACATGTCCCAAACTTTAAAATGAGAGGTAGATCACCTCTATTGGATGCGTACATAAGGAGATACGAATTTCCAAAGTTGAGGCACAGAATCTAGAAGGTCCAGATTTTACGAAATAAACAGTAATATCTATTGATTTAACTATACAAATTGGAGAAGGATAAGTGTAATTGGATATTTTTTCCTAAAATAGCATCGAAATAGCTTTTAGTATAATTTTAGATCACCTCAATACGATTTAAATGGAATTAGTTATGGATTTTTGAAGTTGGCCCTATAATCTGGAAATTTAACAGTGAATAGTAAACCAAGTAGTTATGTTAAAACTTTAAATCCACGAGCTTGTGCCATGATCTGCTTGAGCCGTAACGCTTACAAATGCATACTCTGAGGGGTTAAAGGTAGGACATTTCAAGTAGCCTACAAGTTGGCCCTTCCCCTGAATTTAAGCCAAATTCATGATGTCTTTCCTGTCTCCTAACTGAAGAAGCACTAACCAGACCCAGCTTATTGTAACATCCCAAAATTTCTAACCCAGAAATAGGAAAATATGTCACACCTTGATATCTTTAACATGATTAATAAAGGAATTAGGGTTGACCAAGGCCAAGTGAGATAAAAGATAGATAAACAGCACAACAATTGAAGTGAAGACTGGAAAAGGACCAAATTGTCATTTTTGAAATGATTGGTCTATAAAGGGTATTATTGTAATTAGTGTCTAAAAATCCTAAAAATTTCCAGTAAACCATGGAATATAGAATTAATGCTGTAGAAACATCTCCATTGAAGTTGACTCAGTGTTGCCCATGGATGAAGATGACAGTGGAAGGTGAGGGATTAGGGTTCTGGTGGGAGAGATGAGAGAAGATGAAGAGAAAAACGTGGATGGTGGCTGAATATTCATGTATGACCTTCTTCATACCGAAAATAGGGTTTCTAACCCGAATATGACGTGTCTGGGTCGGTTCATGGAAGTGGGCAAGTCAAATTTTCCCAAAATGGTCGGGTCTGAATGTGCTGATATGAGGAGTTCGCCGTGGCGAACCATGACAGAGAGTTTCATTCTTGAAAGCAGACGTTCGCTGGGGCAAAGGCAGAAGTGTGTCGTGGCGAACCATGGTAGAGGCTCCTCTTTTTGCTCTTTGTGCCTTGAGTCTTCAATTTTGGCTCCAATCTCAGGTGTCCTACACTAAAAAGCAACAATTTAATGCATCAATTGTCCTAGAAACTAATTGAATACAATTAATAACTAATTATGATGATTTTACCCTAAAAAAGACACTAACTCAATGCAAGGACTCTTGATCTAAAATAAGCTCAATTATAGCCAAAAGAGCCAGAAAATGCAACAAAACCATGGATGATGTAATAAAAAGATAAGAATAATTTGGGCCCAATCAAATTCCCCCACACTTAGACCTTTGTACTCCTGGACAAAGCTCAAAAATAATTCAAAGAGATACCAGCACAAAGAGAAGTACTACCATGCTTAAAGATGAAAGCAAAAGATTAGTAAGAAATTCTCACAGGAGTTGACAACAGTAAAACAAGGAAATGCTAAGAAAATGAGCACAATGGACAATTAACCCAAAAGATTTATCAAAAGAGATCTATCTCACGGATAAGTGTTTTGCTCTTAACTCACTTGTCTTGGGATTATTTCACTCTAAGTCTACTCAATCCAATTTCTACCATAGGCTTGTAATAATTCTACCTCTCTACCACAGGAAGCAAACTTTGCAAATCAAGAGGACTTTTAGGGTTAGAATTTGAATGAAGGCCAAATGAAATGAATGGAATGAGAATGAAAATGAAAATGAGTACAAGCATACAAATTATTAAAACAGAATTATCCTAAACAAACATAAGGAGAGAAGCTACTTATTTTTATTTCTCTATCTATTCTTTTCTTTGCTTTTTTCTTTTCTTTTGTTTTTCCTTTTTTCTTATTGGAGCAACTTCTCTATCTCTCTCTCTTTTTTTTATTAATATTTTTTAAATCACAAAATAATTGCATGCATGTACTCAAGATGAAGGTCCAAAGGGGTTTACAATGGTGAAATGATTGGGTTTGTGTTTGGGAAACGAGGGTTTGAAATCGAATGCCTCTATTATTTTTACAAAAATTGATTCATTAAGCTTTGATTAAGAATTAAAACAAGTTCTAGAGAAATATGAAATAAGCAGATTCACTCAATTTAATAACTTTAGGCCCAAAAATCCTTCCAACAAGGCTAAAATCTCAATTAATCAATCTCAAGGGTTAAAAACCACATAGTCCTAATTTCAAAGCATATCATCATTTACTATCTGTCAAAAACATGAGAATAACTAGTCCAAGTTCAAACCTCATTTAAAAGCATGGAAAGTTTTCTAAAAGCACAAGTACAATTTGAACTTTCCATAAATTTCAAAAGGGATGCAGGAGCATAAAGAATCTAAGTCAAGAAAAATTTCTGAAGATCAGCTGAAATTGCAAAGAATTTATTATTTATTATTATTATAAATATTTTTTTTGGGGTCGCCGTGGTGAAGAATGGGGGTCACCGCGGTGAAGGCTCACAGAGAGCCAAGTCTGGAGAAAGGGCCTGCTTTGCCGCGGCGAAACATAAGTTGGCCACAGTGAAGTATGGCCGAGAGCTAATATTATGTAGGGAATTGAAAGACGACGCGCAGCGGAAATCAACTTAAAATTTTAAAACTTTCAATCCCTTGCCCGGATCTACCGATCGCGTTTAAGTCAGGTAGTAAGAAGCATTACCTTCGGTGTTCGATTTCTTGGTGACTCGATGATTCGGCCGTTCAGGATGCTTCTGCTCGCCTCTTTTGTCGTTCGAAGTCGACAACTCCGGTCGGCTTCCTCTACCGGTATCCACACGAGTAGCCCTCAACCTCGAACGACGTGCTAGCATCTATGTCCGTCTAGGGTTTTGAAAATCCGTCCTCTCTCCTCACTTTTGGCCGTCCCTTATCTCCTTAGTGCTTTCACTCTCACTCTTCAAACCCTAGCTCCCTAATATCGAATATATAGGATGCTATAGGTATTATGAGTGATATTTTAATTTCGAAATTAATCCCAAATTAATTCCGAAATTAATACAATATCAAATATTGCATAATTAGATAAGAGAACAATTAAATAAATACGGTTTATATTAAATCCGTCTCACAGATTTAATTCACCTATTTATCTAATTCAAAATAAAGATATGACGGAATTAATTTACATAGATCTAATTTATCCTTATAAATTAAATCTAACAATTAATATCTCTTATATTTATATATAATATATATATACGAATATATATATATATATATACACGTCCACCCTATTTATTCATTGAATCTGGACATATCCTAGATTCAATGAATCTGGACATCATAACTCGTGTTGGGCTATTTTGTGTGCGACCCTGTAGGCCTATATGAAGTTGGCAGTGGGCCATTAACTATAATGACTCACAAGTCGTAAGCGGTCTCTAGCAAGACATCAAGACTACCCAAAACATATGAGGATCATTGAACGATGCAACCTTTCATACAACCATATCGCGTCCCTTTTGTCACACGACATTTTGGTCATGCACGAGGCATGGAGAACGTCATCCTCCTATTCATGACCGTTACTTTCTCGATCCCTGAGTAGTCTGTGTAACATCCAAAGTTTTAGGCCTAGAAGTACCAGTAATAGCCTGAATTAGATAGGCTATCAGACCCCTGTGAGCAGAAGTCCCAAAGACGAGAAAGGAAGTTAAAGCAGTTTCAGGGACTAAACTGCAAAGAAAAAGTTTTCAGGGGCTCGAGTATAATTAAGGTTAGAAGCTCCAGTTGTAAAACCCTCTTCCTTAAACATCAATACTCTTCATAAGACCACTACTATGGTAGAAAAGGAAAGTTGTTAATACGAGCTACCATAGTAGAAGGAAAATTTCATATTTTTAGAAATTGAGTTTCAAACTCGAGTCAACCCGATAGACGTTGCATGCAACTAAAATAATCCATTGACATCTACTGGGCCTCCGAGCCTCCGGCCCGGGTAACACATACATCAAGACAGCCCATCCAAATAGGTTTTCCACCAAGTAAAACAAATTCCATGAAACAATAACAATGGCCTCCGGCCAACTAAACAAGGAGATAACGTATCCTCCAATTTACAATAGATCAACAATCAAAATAACACAAAAGACCCTAACTGTGGCAATATACAACAGATCATACATAGACAAAAGCAAGAGGCCTACAACTAACCAAGCTCAAGCCTCTGCGTCTCTTCCCGAAGGCGCACGCCTAGAACCTTCTCCTGAAAACATTGTAAACCACGGGGTGAGACAAAGTCCCAGTAACCAACCTTTCCAATACTAGGTACTACTAAGTAGGTGCTCGTGAGGTGTCAAGTGGGGCAGTTCACAAATAATACATAATGATAGCCACAACAATTTATGCAAGTGCAATGATGCAATCCCATCAACCAAATCCCTCACTTTGGGGGATTTTCAGGAGCCGAACCCGGCCTATCCCTCACTATGGGGGACGTAAGGAGCCCTAAAGGCCTATCCCTCACTCTAGGGGACGTAATAAGCCCGAAGGCCTATCCCTCACTATGGGGGACGTAAAGAGCCAACCATCATGCATTAATGGAGGCCTTACCACGTGGTAGTAACAGACAAAACTCTCACCAATTTTCCAATTAATGCATCATGCTCAAATCATAATCAAGAGTAATAATCATTTCACAAATAACCTCATTCAGTGGCATATCTTTCACAATTCCACAAATTCATTCATCATAAATCCAAACCCCACAAGACGGTTTTCCATTTTATATACAACATATAATTCGAACACAATTACTATTTGGAGCACAAAACACAAATCTACTCACGATACCACAGAAGCAAGTACTAAGGATTGGAAAGTGGTTACCTCTCGCCTGAGCAAGGAACAACAAACCAAGGATGTGGCCCCGTGCACCACCGAGACTCACAACCGGTCTACACAAGCACACAAACACACAACCATCATATATTAGTTTTCAAACTAATAATGTGGCCAAAACAACACTTGGGGACACAAAATTCCTATCTCCCATCAAAACTCTACCCAACTCAAAGGGTATAACTATCAAAACAACACTCCAAAGTCCTCAAAGTCTATTAAAACATCAAGTCTCCTTCCAAGCATCAATTAGAGTTCAAACCTCAAGGACCCACTATAGGAATTCAACCTCCAACAACCCATTTGAGCAATTAAGGTTCCAACAACAAATCTAAACCGATTAAACATCCAATTTAACCCTTCTTAACATAACCCAATTCACAAAACTCAAAATCAATCTCTACATTATCATCCTCAATCCCAAATCATCCAATTCCATAAACCCTAACTCCAAAATTCAAGATTCTTTAAATCCAAGGAAACTACACCGATTAAATACTTAAACTAACCCAATGCAATCAATTAAACCCAAAACAATCGGTCAAAAACCTCAATTCCATCATAACTTAGAAAAACCTAGAGTTCCACTAAAAATCCTCAGAAATTCCAAGTAATTCCAAGAAAGAAAGAAGATTAGAGGTTAAAATCACTTACTTGAGGTAATGGATCCTTAGAAATGTCTTTCCCAAGCTTCAAAACCAAAACCCTAGCAGAGCTTCTCTCTCCTCCTCATATTTTCTTATTTTTCGCACGCTGACTACTCCCGCGAATATATAGATTCGCGACCTTTCGCCGCGGCGAACTCCATCTTCGCCGCGGCGAACTAATCCCGAGAGGGATTACTCGCCTGAAAACCTGATTTCGCCGCGGCGAACCCCAACCTTCGCCACGGCGAAAGCTTCCCGAGAGGAAACTCTCGCTCGCCTAGAAAACATTCGCCGCGGCATAACCCTGCCTTCGCCGCGGCGAAACCTTCCCGAGAGGGAACCCTGCTCACCTGAACAACTTCGCCACGGCGTGCCCCTACCTTCGCTGCAGCCAAACCTTCCCGAGAAGACACTCCTCTCTGAAACTCCCGGTGCGCCGCGGCGAACATACCCTGAGAGGGGTACGTTCACCTATGCCTCCAACCAACCTCAAATCTAACCCCAAACACCAAGATCAAGATTAAATCACTAATCTATCCTCAAAATCAACCCAAAGGATGCCATTAAAACCCGATCAAACTTAGGATGTTACAATTCTCCCCAACTAAGGAATTTTGTCCCCAAAATTCAAGCAATCACACAAAACACCACACAAACAAACACAAGACACTTACTAAGAAAACAAACGAGGGTAATCACGTCGCATCCTTTCCTCTGTCTCCCAGGTGGCATCACCAGGACTCATGCCCTTCCAGAAGACTTTCACCAAACGAATGGTCTTATTCCTCAATTGCTTGTCCTTCACATCAAGGATCCTTTCCGGTTCAGCCTGGTAAGTTAGGTTGTCATCCAGCTCTACCTCCTCAGGCTCTAAGATGTGAGACGGATCAAGGTGGTACTTCTTGAGTTGGGACACATGAAACACATCATGTACATTGGACAGGTGCGGCGGCAGAGCAACTCGATAGGCTACTTCTCCAATTCTCTCCAGAATTTCAAAGGGTCCAAGAAATCTAGGAGATAACTTTCTTGCTTTAATGGACCTCCCAATACCAGTAGTAGGCGTGACCCTTAAAAATACATGGTCACCCTCACAAAACTCCAATGGTCTCCTCCTCCTATCAGCATAACTCTTTTGCCGGCTCTGAGCTGTCAACAACTTCTGCTTGATGATCTCAATCTTCTCTGTGGTGGCATCCACCAAGTCTGGTCCTAAAACCGTTCTTTCACTCAGTTCCGTCCAACAAAGAGGCGATCTACACTTCCGGCCGTAGAGTGCTTCATAAGGGGCCATCTGGATGCTGGCATGGTAGCTGTTGTTGTAGGCAAACTCAGCTAAGGGTAGGTGATCAATCCAACTCCCCTTGAATTCAATAGCACAAGCCCTCAACATATCCTCTAGCGTCTGGATTGTCCGCTCGGTCTGTCCATCGGTCTGTAGGTGATATGCCGTACTGAACTTCAACTTAGTACCCAAGGCCGCATTCACCGCTTTCCAAAAGTTAGAAGTAAAGCGCGGATCTCGGTCTGAGACTATACTCGACGGAACACCATGAAGCCTGACAATTTCATCCATGTACAACTTGGCCATTCTCTCCAAGGTATAACTGACCTTATACGGCAAAAAGTGAGCAGATTTTGTCAATCTGTCCACCACCACCCAAATAGCATCGTACCCTTCGGGTGTCCTCGGCAAACCTACAATGAAGTCCATGGAGATGCTATCCCACTTCCACTGAGGAATTTCTAGCCCTTGTAACAAACCTCCAGGTCGTTGATGCTCTATCTTGACCTTCTGGCAGGTTAAACACCGAAGTACAAAGTCAGTCACCTCCTTCTTCATGTTGGGCCACCAATACTGCTGCTTTAGGTCATGGTACATCTTGGTTGCTCCGGGGTGGATGGCGTAACGGCTTCAATGAGCCTCCTCTAGGATGGTTCTTTTAATCTCCTCATCCTGGGGAACACAAATCCGGTTCTTATACCTCAGGATGCCCATATCTCCAATTTCATAGTCCTGTACTGGGCCATCCTCCAATTCTACCCGAATCTTTGCCAACTGATCATCTTCCCACTGAGCCGCTCGTAAATCCTGATAGAATTCATAATCTCCAAGCACTGCACATAAGGTAGCCTGCTCCGACGGTACAATTGGGATCTCTAACAACTCCTCGAGCAAGAATTGTTCCTTTAAGCTTATACAGAACACATGCACTGCTTTTCTACTCAGCGCATCCGCCACCACATTTGCCTTTCCAAGATGACACTTAATCTCGAAGTCATAGTCCTTCAGGAACTCCATCCAACGACGCTGCCGGTTGTTCAACTCTTTCTGATCCACCAAGTATTTCAAACTTTTATGGTCACTGAAGACTTCAAACTGGGAGCCATACAGGTAATGCCTCCAGATCTTTAGTGCAAAAACTACTGCCGCTAGCTCCAAGTCATGGGTTGGGTAGTTTTCTTCATGTGGCCTTAGCTGCCTGGAAGCATATGCCACCACCTTATTGTTCTACATTAGCACACAACCCAAACCCTTTAGTGACGCATCGGTGTAAAGAACATAAGGTACTCCGGGGATTGGAAGAGTAAGAACTGGAGCTGTAGTCAACTTGGTCTTCAGCTCTTGGAACGCTGATTCACATTTCTCCGTCCAAACAAACGGTTGATCCTTCTTGGTTAACTTGGTCAACGGCATTGCAATTTGAGAAAAGCCTTGGATGAACCTCCGATAGTATCCAGCTAATCCCACAAAACTCCGTACCTCAGTTACCGATCTAGGGACTTCCCACTTAAGTACTGCGTCCACTTTGTTAGGATCCACTGCTACTCCCTGAGCTGACACCACATGACCCAAGAACTTCACTTCTTTTAACCAAAACTCGCACTTTGACAGCTTAGCATACAACTGGTGATCCCTCAATATCCGTAGTGTGATATGAAGATGCTCTCGATGTTCTTCCTCACTTCTAGAATAAATCAGGATGTCATCGATGAACACTACCACAAATCTGTCCAAATAAGGTCGGAAGATCCGATTCATGTAGTCCATAAAGACAGCTGGAGCATTTGTCAGTCCAAAAGGCATCACCAAAAATTCATAATGTCCATAACGAGTTCGAAAGGCCGTTTTCGAAATGTCCTCTGCTCGTACCCTCAACTGATGGTATCCTGATCTCAGATCAATCTTAGAGAAAACTGATGCTCCAACTAATTGGTCCAATAGGTCATCAATTCTAGGCAACGGGTACTTGTTCTTGATTGTGACCTTGTTTAGTTGTCGGTAGTCGATGCACAACCTCAAGCTACCATCTTTCTTCCTCACAAACAAAACCGGCGATCCCCACGGTGACACACTTGGTCGGATAAGTCCTTTTTCTAGCAATTCTTCTAGTTGCTTTTTCAACTCGACCAATTCTGAAGGAGACATTCTATAGGGAGCCTTGGAGATTGGGGTGGTTCCCGGAACCAACTTGATGGAGAACTCCATTTCTCGCTCTGGAGGTAATCCTGCAACCTCGTTTGAAAACACTTCAGGGTAGTCCCTCACCACAGCTATCTGCTCAATTCCTCCTGCCTCATCCTCACTAATTGAAAAGAAGACAATGAAGGCCTGGCACCCTTTCCTCACCGCCTTCTCTACTTGAGCAGCTGACAACAAAACCGGACCACTTGACAACTCAGCACATAAAGCACCTACCGGAATTGTCACCACCCTCCTTTTACAATCAAGGATTGCTCTATTGGCCATCAACCAATTCATGCCAATAATCACGTCAATACCTTTCAAGGGTAGACAGAACAAATCTATCGTAGAATCTCGACTCTCAAACTGAAGTGCAAGCTCTAGACACGCTCTTCCAGTTACAACAGTGACTCCAGCAGGAGTAGACACTCTTAAGTCATAAGGTAGCTCAACCACAGGCAAGCTCAACTTCTGAGCACAGTCCATAGAAATAAAGGAGTGCGTAGCACCCGAGTCAAATAAAGCAGAAATAACATGTCCCTCAAGTAGAATGTTACCTCGAATCAAGTTCGGAGATGCAGAAGCCTCCTCATTTGTCATCGCATAAACTCGTCCTGGAACGGTAGAACGACCAGCTGGAGGTGTCGGCTGACTCTCTGGACAGTTTCTAGCAATATGTCCCCACCGGTGGCATCGAAAGCACTCCCAGCATTGCCCCGCATGCCTACCCTGAGAGGGGTACGTTCACCTATGCCTCCAACCAACCTCAAATCCAACCCCAAACACCAAGATCAAGATTAAATCACTAATCTATCCTCAAAATCAACCCAAAGGATGCCATTAAAACCCGATCAAACTTAGGATGTTACACCAGTAAAGTCTCGAAGGCCCAAAAAGAGAAAAGAGGCTAGATACCGGCCAATGGGTAAGTTAGAAACCTCAAAGAGATGGTTCTATGAGGTTAGGCTTAAGCAGGGGTAAAACCGTAAATTCAAAAAGTTATGACCAGCAAGGGCAAAAATGGAAGAGTGTACAGAAAATTCCAAGAAAATCCCAAAAAAATGGGAAATAATATTCTAAGACTCTTCTATGAAGAGAAAAGATGAAAATACCCCTGAGGCAGCTTAAATGGAATTTATGAGGTTGTGACCGGTAAAAAGTATACCGTTTGAGGTAATTATTTGAAATAGCAAGAGACCTCAAAAGTGTATACAAAAATGAGGTTAAAGGGTTGAAAGGTTGTACTAATTTATAAAATTAGTCCCGCAACCAAAAGGCCAGTAGAGTGGCTTTAAGAAATTAAAGAGCCGGTTTTGCCGATAAAAGGGTATTTTAGTAAATGCATTTTATGCAAGGCTTAAAGGAAGTGTTATGGCCTAAGAAAATTCATAGATACTCTCTAAAATTAAAGAGAATTTATGGATCTAACAGAAAATAATTGCAAAGGCCAGAGCACTGTAATTAGAGAAAAGAAGTTAAACCCGGAGTAAAAGTGCACCGATAAAGTATTAATCAGAGTCTTGCACTTTACTTGGGCCACAAGTCGCCACTTGTCAAGCCTTTAATGGATGGTAATTAAAGCTTTCCAAGTGTCAAGCTACCAATGGAGGGGATCTTGACTTTGGAATTTAATTACATTATGATTTAAGTTAATTAAGAGAGAGGATTAAGATTAAGTAGGCTAATGACACTTGGCATAACATTAATGATGGTTGGTGGGATATTTTGAACACATTAATGAGCTCATCTCTCCCCTAAATCAGATGGGAATTTCGTGCAAGGCATGAAGAGAGGGAAAAAGAGAGAGTTTTGAGGAAAAACCAAGAGAAAGGCATCAACTTTGGTCATACAATCAAGGTTCATGGTGAGTTCTTGGCTCTAGATGTGTTCTTGCCTTGGTTTCTTTCTCTTTTATGGTTGAAAATATGTCTTCTCTCCCTTTTGATGGCTGGTCGAAATGGTTGATGAGTGGGGAAGGGAGTTTGGTTGTTAGATCTTGCTAGAACACCTCAAAGTATGGTAGATCCAAGTGGATCTATGTGAAAATTGGAAGAATTACGTGCTGATTTGATGGCTTTTTTGAATTAGTTACTGTTCATATCTGGTTCTGAAATTTGGTATGCTTAAAGTACACTCTATGAGCTTTAAATCCATGGGTAGAACACTTCATTTGGATATGTGTACGATTTATGGTGATTTTTCAAAGTTAGGGTTTGAAATCTGGAAACAGTGTTAAGCTTTTGGAAGGGTGTCGAGTTCCGTACACTTCTGGTACTGTTCGGCGTAGAATTAGTTCCTGAAAATATTTTTCCTTTAAATTTAACTTAATTAGCTTTCAGTGAGACTTGGAAACACTCAATTTGGATTTTTCTAGATTTAATTATGAATTTTGAAAGTTGATCAAAAATTCTGGAGATTCTGCGTGAACAGTACCGCGAACCAAAATTTCCAGATTTGGTATTCTTGAATCTAAAGCCATCTAAAGTGGTCCTAATTGATAGGAAATAGATCATAAGGATGTAAAATGATAAGATTTATATTAGAAAAGTTAGAAAGAAAACCCTAAGACTAAGAGAAAGGGGTTGAGGTTCAAGAAAGCTAGTCTTGAACTTTATGTAATCTAATGGTCCTAATGGATTGTGTCATCATTATGGTTATGTTTAGGACCTTTGGAACATCCAAGAGGATGTTTGGTGATGTTGACCGAATGCCCACATGGTTGGAAAGTCAAGGGAGTCAAAGAAAAAGTAAGAGGAAAGCTTGAGGTGCAAGGTAGTGAACTTACCCTTTATGTGCTTGACATGGTATGCTTATGTGTTGGTTTGTATTTGTTGTTTGAATGATGTTGTGACATGATGATTGTTGTTGGAAATGCTGTTTTTAATATGTTCCTATGGCCATGCATTTTTATACCAAGCATAAAGCATGATGGCATGTCACTAGGTAACTTAAGTTTATGAAAAACTACATACCATACACTAGCATCCATCTTGTGCATGTATGTGGTAATGTTTGCTACTGAGATTCCCCCGAATCTCACCCCCTCCCTAACCAACCATTTAGGTCAATCAATGATGGGCACTAAGGGCATGAGAAGCAAGGAGAAGAAGTGGAGAATTATTAATACTAATGATTGATGTTATTATTCAATGTATAATTCTCCTATGCTGTAAATTATGTTATGAATGCCGTTACTTCAATGTATATGCTTAGGATGTTTATGGCATGAATGAAAGTATATGAGTATGAATGAGAAAGATTAAGCCCATGCTATGTATGTCAAAGAAATAAAAAGAATTAAAGTAAGGAGATATTAAAGGATAAAACGTAGGTCCTGAAGCAGTTAGTGTTGAGCTTCAGTTTGACCTACCAAATGAATGAGTTAAATCACGAGATTTGGTAGACCTATAGTGCACATCCGAAGCTTCAAAATGAGTGGTAAATAACCTCATTTGGATGTGTATACGAAGAGATATGAATTTTCAAAGTTAAGGCGCAGAATCTGGAAAGTCCAGATTTTGCCAAATTAATAGTAATTTTTAATCCAATAAACTGTACGTTTTCAGTGAGGATGAGTTCAGTTGAATATTTTTCCCTCAAAGATCATTGAAAGAGCTTTCCGTAGAATTTTGGAACACCTCCATACGAATTTTCTAGAATTAGTTATGATTTTTCAAAGTTGGACCTGTAATCTGAAAACTGGACAGTAAACAGTAATTTTCCGAAAATTAACGTCCAAATTGAAATTTTTAAGCTTAAGACCATCCAAAGTGGTCTGGAATGGTTCTAAATGAATGCTAAGGTATTATATAAGTAAGGTGTGACATTTTTTGGTATCAGAGCAGAGGTTCTGGCATAGGAAGAAGAGAACTATCTGCAAGAATTTAGAAAAGGTCCAGTTCAGATTAGAGCTAGTAGTGGAATACTAAGCTAAGGTCCAACTAAGGTAATGGATTGGAGGTGAATGCTCTAGGGAAAATAAGGAATAAGGATCTTTAAATGAAGTTGGGGTCCTCTGTTAGAAAGGTATAGATAAAATAATGATAAGGAGTTATACGCAGAGGAAGGTAGCCACTGTGTAAAGATAAAGAGACTTCCCTCTAAAGAAAAGGGGATAATGGCTTATAAGTCAAATAGAGGTATGAGTCTAAACCCTAGAAGAAAAAGGGTTAAGTGGCAACCTAAGTTAGATACAATTACTGTAGCCTTGATACAAGGTTAAGGCAGCACGATCAAAGTAGTTATCTTTGATTCCTAAATAGATATAAAAAGGTCAGAAGAGCTAAAGATTAATTTCTGCCACTGGTAATCCCTGAGGATAAGGGAAAGCAAAAGGGCTAATGGCCTAGAGTTGTGAACCGGACCCTTCCTTCATTGCTTGAAAGGAAGTAGTTGACTTAGTTGGGGATTATAGTGAGGCTAGGACATGGAAGTCCTTCAGGCAGCAGTTGAGGTTACGATGAACAAAGCTAAGTAAAACTAGCAGAAGTAAGAGAAAGTATGTTTGTCATGATGAACCAAAGAAAGTGGTGGCGAATAAGAATTCTGGTCATGACGAATAGAGATAGTGACTCACAGATACTGAGGTGGTATCTTGGCACGACTTGATGGACTATGAGGTCCCTGAGAGTAAGACTGATAGAGCTCAAAGAAAGAGTAGTAGCCACTATTTAAAAGCTATCATATTCCCCCTCAAGAGGAAGAGTAATGATGAGTTGAACAAGATAGTTAGGGGTTGAATCTGTACACCGCTAAGAGGGTGTAGTGGCCACTTAAGCTGAGCAAGCTCTTAAAGCCTCGTTAGAGATGGGGCACTATGATAGAGTAGCTATCTCAAGTTCCTGAATAGATAAATAGGAACATGGAGATAGTAAAGTCAAGGTAGATAATCCTAGTGGAATTCTTAGGGATTAAAAAGAAGAGAAAGAGATGAGAATGAGACAGATAGCCATGCGAGGAACTAGCATTATGAGATTGGCATGTTCCCAGTGATGTTAAGAGATACTCAGTCACGTGGGGTTAGGTTGAGAGGCACCCTTTCCAAGGGATAAGTTCTTGGCCAGGAATCTTCCTAGAGAAAATAGGAATTGGTCCTCCAAGTCAGAATTGACACTGCTCTAGATGGAGCAAAATGCCCTATCCGATCAGGGAAAGGGAAGCAGCTGAGGCAAGGCAAGTGGAGTTGACCTTACCTAATGGAAGCACGACTAGCCAAGAATAAAGCTAGGCTTAGATGTACCTGAGCTTAGTAGAGTGTAGAGTAGCAGAAAGAAAAAGAACCTCAAAAGTCCTCTCCCTATGACTTCTAGAAGCAGCTGCGAACAGAGAAAGAGGCTCCCTCTCGTAGGGATAAGATGTCCAGTTGGCATGCTACGAACATAGCAACCAGTAAGAGCTTACACTCCTTGCATTAAAATGTCAGACATTATGCATGTTAGAGTATGCTCGTACTGAAAAGTAAAGTAGAGGAAAGAGAGTTGCATAAGTCTTCTCTCTGTACCGTTCTAAAGTAGTAAGAGACGGTAAGAGTAGCTGGAGGAGTAAGAGAACTCCTAAGACAGATTGGCTTAGGCACCTAAAGAGATGAATAGGTGGCCTGGGAAATTGACAGGAGGCTTAAGAAATGGTATTGGTTCTTGGAACAGTTTTTGGGGAATTATTAGTATGGTGACCAACTGAGTGAAGATGACTTCACTTAGTCCTATGGTCTAAGTCTCCCAGAGATTGGTACCTATTTGGGAAGATGAGGACCAAGGATGAGTTGAGGATGTGGAAACCTCCTTCAGTTGTAAACCAGTACTGAGAGAGTACCCATGATTTCCTTCCAGATAACCTTATCATTAATTAAGCTGGATTCAATTTCCTTTCGATTAATAGAGGAAAGCCAAAGTTAGAGGAGTTGGAGCCATAAGACCTGGAAAAAGAGACATTCAGGCTAGCTCTAGATACAGGAAGAACCCTTGTGACACAGAGACAGATTGAGTATTGACAGGTAAATCCTTAAGATAAGGAGAGAGATAAGAATGTAAGCTAAACAGACCTGACTAAAGATAGAATAAGAAGGGCCTAAGACAGCAAGGTACTAGGGTTCGCACCTATCAGCACTATTCAGGTAAGCGTGCCTAGGCGAAAAGTAACCCAATGATAAGTAACTGTTGGGAAGTTCTTGTAGAGTCCTGACTAACGTGTAAGCAGAGTATTGGTTCAAGCAAAGCCCGTGTGAGAGAAAACCTAATTAGAAAAGTAACCGGTGACTAGGATTGGTCCAATTGAGATTATGATAGTGAGGTGTTTTCTTCAGGAGAAATAGATATAGAAGAGAAGTAAAGAATGACAAAGAGTAACCTGAGAGATAGGTAGTCACTACTAAGAGACTCCCCCTCAGGAGAGGAATGGTTGGGCTAAGAGAGCTTGACTAGGGAATGAGTCAAAGTTGTAAGACGCCTCCTGAGGGTAATGGCTAAGAATATGGTAAGCCAATAAGGAATTAGAGTCTAGACCCTAATAGGGAAGCAGGGTGACAACCTAAGCCTCGGGTAATTAGTTAAAGGTGCCTGACTGGAAGGTCACACAGTAGAGATGTTTTAATGATTAATGCCTGCTGTGTAGTATGGTCACTTTATGATTAGCATTTGACCATAAAACAAATGGTTAAGGATACAATAAGCCAGTCAGAGGTATAAGTCAATGCCCTAGTAAGGGAACTGAATATCAACCTGTACCTTAAGTAATCAATATGACCTCGATAGAGGCATGGTAACAGAATGAGATGTTTAAGGCTTGTTCAAATCCCTGAATAGAGGTGCAAATTCCTAAGGGATAGTGAACCAAGAGGGACAGAGATTATATGACAACGAATAAAAGGTCAATGATGACATTGGTGCCAGACCTAGATACCGCACAGCAAGATGATTAAACATTTACTATTTGATGTGATGTGATGAGAATATGGTGATCAATACCTGACTAGAAGAATAATTGGTCAAGAGGTAAAAAAGTCAGAAAGAGTAAAGTGAGGCAAGATCCCTCTTGAGGATGGAGATGAAAGGAAATGAATAAGAACATGATAGTGGATGGTTGCATTGGGAACTAATGCAAACAAAGAGAGATAAGCAAGTTCCTGTGATACCTAGAGCTAATGATGCTTAGATATATGATAATGTTAGGGACTAAAACAATATTCTTTTATGTCCTTAAGGTATCCAAGAGTGTGCAACCATGGCAATTAGGCCATTAAGGAATCTAAGAAATGAGATTCCTATAGATAGATGCCACTGCTTATAAGATTGAGTAATCCAGTAGAGAGGCTCTCTTTGATAGAGATATGGTATTCGAGGAATGTACCCTGGCTGAGATTGCATGAGGAAAGTCTTGACCATGAAGTACCTCTCTAAGATTGGGAAGTGGTTCTCCGGATCAGAGTGACGCTGCTCTAGTAAGAGTAAGCTATCCTCTGAAGGAATGAAACAGAAAGCAAGTGGTTGAGTTGACGATGCTCCAGTTAAAGCAATCTGTCCTCCCACAGGAAAAGCAGAAGTAGCCGAGATAAGGCACAGGAGGACCTTACCCCAGAGAGAGAGAGTGAAACTAGTTAAGACAACAGAAGTGTGATATGCAAACAGATGCTCCTCGAGCTTAGTAGGGTACTACGGAATACTGAAGGATAATGAGAATATGATGATAAAGTCCTCATCCTGATGGTTGTCCAAATTGTTAAGAGACAGCAAGGACTATAGAGTCCTAAGACAAGGCAGGTGGCATTGATATAATAGCAAGTTAATGGGCTCTAGAGATGAGCCAGTGCCTTTCGAAAGGCACAAAGAAAGGAAAGTGACTTAAGGAAGCTAAAACGAAGGGCTAAAGAAATAGGGAAAGGCTAAGAATTCCAGGAGTTGACAGAAAGAATTGAGTAATGCCTAAGAAGACAATACTGATATCTGTGATTAGTCTTGGGGAATAATCAGTCAAGTTACTAGCTGAGTGGAGGTGACTTATTTTATTACTCAACTCTATGGTCCAGAGTCTCCTAGAGATCCTAAGATGGCTCAGATGGATGATAGTATTCAGGGTCATAGTGGATCCTAAAGAGGCTTACGGTAGAGCGAGTAGCTCTCGAGGTCATAGTAGACCAAGCCTAAGAGAAAGTAGCTGAGCCATAAGGGTAAGAGTACAGTACCTCTTTGGGAAGACGATGACTAGAGATGAGTTTAAGATATTGAAATCTCCTTCAGCGGTGGACTAATATAGAGAGAGTACCCTTGACTTGTTCCAGACATGTCTATTGTCGACTAGACTAGGCTCAATTCTGTTCTAGTCAATGAAGGAAAGAAAGAAGATATGCCCTTAAAGTAAAGAGGAATGACAGGGTATACAGCAAAAGATAGATAAAGGCTGTATTAAGAGAACCCAAAATGCCATGGTATAGTAAAATACCAAGAAGACAGGTATACTGTCCTGGTATTATAATGAAAGAATGAGCCTAAAGTATCAGAAGAATGTGAGTAGTGGTGACCAAATGCTTAAAAGCAAGGGCCATGCTCATATGAATGACAGAAAAGTTTAGAACGACGAGTTATGTAAGTATGAAGCCCAAGGTGGAAACTCGAAAATGAGGTATAATGAAAAGTTGAAAAGGTCAGAGTTAAGTATAAGTAAGGATACTCTCCTCAGGTAACCTCTCATTAAGGGTAAGAATAAAGGTTTGACCCGAAATTTCGAGGACGAAATTTTTTTTGAGAGGGGGAGAATTGTAACATCCAAAGTTTTAGGCCTAGAAGTACCAGTAATAGCCTGAATTAGATAGGCTATCAGACCCCTGTGAGCAGAAGTCCCAAAGACGAGAAAGGAAGTTAAAGCAGTTTCAGGGACTAAACTGCAAAGAAAAGTTTTCAGGGGCTCGAGTATAATTAAGGTTAGAGGCTCCAGTAAAGTCTCGAAGGCCCAAAAAGAGAAAAGAGGCTAGATACCGGCCAATGGGTAAGTTAGAAACCTCAAAGAGATGGTTCTATGAGGTTAGGCTTAAGCAGGGGTAAAACCGTAAATTCAAAAGTTATGACCAGCAAGGGCAAAAATGGAAGAGTGTACAGAAAATTCCAAGAAAATCCCAAAAAATGGGAAATAATATTCTAAGACTCTTCTATGAAGAGAAAAGATGAAAATACCCCTGAGGCAGCTTAAATGGAATTTATGAGGTTGTGACCGGTAAAAAGTATACCGTTTGAGGTAATTATTTGAAATAGCAAGAGACCTCAAAAGTGTATACAAAAATGAGGTTAAAGGGTTGAAAGGTTGTACTAATTTATAAAATTAGTCCCGCAACCAAAAGGCCAGTAGTGGCTTTAAGAAATTAAAGAGCCGGTTTTGCCGATAAAAGGGTATTTTAGTAAATGAATTTTATGCAAGGCTTAAAGGAAGTGTTATGGCCTAAGAAAATTCATAGATACTCTCTAAAATTAAAGAGAATTTATGGATCTGACAGAAAATAATTACAGAGGCCAGAGCACTGTAATTAGAGAAAAGAAGTTAAACCCGGAGTAAAAGTGCACCGATAAAGTATTAATCAGAGTCTTGCACTTTACTTGGGCCACAAGTCGCCACTTGTCAAGCCTTTAATGGATGGTAATTAAAGCTTTCCAAGTGTCAAGCTACCAATGGAGAGGATCTTGACTTTGGAATTTAATTACATTATGATTTAAGTTAATTAAGAGAGAGGATTAAGATTAAGTAGGCTAATGACACTTGGCATAACATTAATGATGGTTGGTGGGATATTTTGTACACATTAATGAGCTCATCTCTCCCCTAAATCAGATGGAATTTCGTGCAAGGCATGAAGAGAGGGAAAAGAGAGAGTTTTGAGGGAAAACCAAGAGAAAGGCATCAACTTTGGTCATACAATCAAGGTTCAAGGTGAGTTCTTGGCTCTAGATGTGTTCTTGCCTTGGTTTCTTTCTCTTTTATGGTTGAAAATATGTCTTCTCTCCCTTTTGATGGCTGGTCGAAATGGTTGATGAGTGGGGAAGGGAGTTTGGTTGTTAGATCTTGCTAGAACACCTCAAAGTATGGTAGATCCAAGTGGATCTATGTGAAAATTGGAAGAATTACGTGCTGATTTGATGGCTTTTTCGAATTAGTTACTGTTCATATCTGGTTCTGAAATTTGGCATGCTTAAAGTACACTCTATGAGCTTTAAATCCATGGGTAGAACACTTCATTTGGATATGTGTACGATTTATGGTGATTTTTCAAAGTTAGGGTTTGAAATCTGGAAACAGTGTTGAACTTTTGGAGATTGTCGAGTTCCGTACAATTCTGGTACTGTTCGAGTAGAATTGGTTCCTGAAACTATTTTTCCTTTAAATTTAACTTAATTAGCTTTCAGTGAGACTTGGAAGCACTCAATTTGGATTTTCTAGATTTAATTATGAATTTTCAAAGTTGAGCAAAATTCTGGAGATTCTGCGTGAACAGTACCCGCGAACCAAAATTTCCAGATTTGATATTCTTGAATCTAAAGCCATCTAAAGTGGTCCTAATTGATAGAAATAGATCATAAGGATGTAAAATGATAAGATTTATATTAGAAAAGTTAGAAAGAAAACCCTAAGACTAAGAGAAGGGGTTGAGGTTCAAGAAAGCTAGTCTTGAACTTTATGTAATCTAATGGTCCTAATGGATTGTGTCATCATTATGGTTATGTTTAGGACCTTTGGAACATCCAAGAGGATGTTTAGTGATGTTGACCGAATGCCCACATGGTTGGAAAGTCAAGGGAGTCAAAGGAAAAGTAAGAGGAAAGCTTGAGGTGCAAGGTAGTGAACTTACCCTTTATGTGCTTGACATGGTATGCTTATGTGTTGGTTTGTATTTGTTGTTTGAATGATGTTGTGACATGATGATTGTTGCTGGAAATGCTGTTTTTAATATGTTCCCATGGCCATGCATTTTTATACCAAGCATAAAGCATGATGGCATGTCACTAGTTAACTTAAATTTATGAAAAACTACATACCATACACTAGCATCCATCTTGTGCATGTATGTGGTAATGTTTGCTACTGAGATTCCCCCGAATCTCACCCCCTCCCTAACCAACCATTTAGGTCAATCAATGATGGGCACTAAGGGCATGAGAAGCAAGGAGAAGAAGTGGAGAATTATTAATGCTAATGATTGATGTTATTATTCAATGTATAATTCTCCTATGTTGTAAGTTATGTTATGAATGCCATCAATTCAATGTATATGCTTAGGATGTTTATGGCATGAATGAAAGTATATGAGTATGAATGAGAAAGATTAAGCCCATGTTAGGTATGCCAAAGAAATAAAAAGAATTAAAGTAAGAGATATTAAAGGATAAAACGTAGGTCCTGAAGCAGTTAGTTTCAGCTTCAGTTTGACCTATCAATGAATGAGTTAAGCACGAGATTTGGTAGACTTATAGTGCACATCCCAAGCTTTAAAATGAGTGGTAAATCACATCATTTGGATGTGTATACAATGAGATATGAATTTTCAAGTTAAGGCGCAGAATCTGGAAAGTCCAGATTTTACCAAATGAATAGTAATTTTAATCCAATAAACTGTACGTTTTCAGTGAGGATGAGTTCAGTTGAATATTTTTCCCTTAAAGAGCATTGAAAGAGCTTTCCGTAGAATTTTGGAACACCTCCATACGATTTTTCTAGAATTAGTTATGATTTTTCAAAGTTGGACCTGTAATCTGAAAACTGGACAGTGAACAGTAATTTTCCGAAAATTAACGTCCAAATTGAAATTTTTAAGCTTAAGACCATCCAAAGTGGTCTGGAATGGTTCTAAATGAATGCTAAGGTTTATATAAGTAAGGTGTGACAGTCT